>NC_060173.1:45797780-46097780 GCF_021184085.1 Oncorhynchus gorbuscha | reverse complement strand
ATTGGTTCAGAGTTTGTTTTGATATTTTAACCTGCGTGTCGTGATCTCGTTTGGTGTGGAGGGATAAAATAAATGTATGCACGATGGCGCACGCGCGCAGTCGGTTTGGGTTCCGTGTAAGAAGGAAAGAAATTCCATACCTGTTAATTTAAAAGTCGTTCCAAGTGATAACCTCAGGAAGCTGGTTGAGAGAATGCCAAGTGTGTGCAAAGCTGTCATCAACGCCATGGAGGGCTACTTTGAAGAATCTCAAATATAAAATAGATTTTGATTTGTTTAACACTTTTCTGGTTACTACATGATTCCATATGTGCTATTTCATAGTTTTGATGTCTTCACTGTCATTCTATAATCTAGAAACTAGTAAAAATAAAGACCCTTGAATGAGTAGGCGTGTCCTAACTTTTGACTGGTACTGTATGTGTACATTTATTTTGCAATGCTCGCGCACGCAACTCGAAATGTCTGATCAGCATGTAATGTCTGAGAGACATAAAAGGCACTCTATTCGTGGAATGACCCAACTGTCCGTCGCCAGGCCTGTACGCACGTCACTGCATGCCTAGCTTCCAACCTAACAAACATGTAGGCTGACTTGGCAGCCAGACTGGGATAGTACAAGACTCCAATGTCATACTGGAAAATGTAACAGGACCCATACAGCTGTCTAGTGGGGAGAAGTGCTCCCAATGTCCATCTCCCAACATTTGACCTTGTAGTATTCACCTCAGGAACAGACAGCATTCACACATCGGGAGGTCAGACCCTGTTCTGTTCTCAGCCTCCTCGGGCTTTCTGTATCCGTCTGTCAGTTTTATTTTCATGCACATGCTGTTCCTGCTGTAATCTGAAGGGGAGTAAAGCTCATTGTTGTGCGTCTGCTATTGTTTTAGCCCGTCGGGTGTGCTACAAACAAGTAAGAAAATCATTTGGTGAGCTTACTTCACATCCGTGACAAATGACCACCATTTACACGCTCCACGGAATAAAGAGGGACCTTGACCAAATGCTGCCCTTCATGCACTGACAGCAAACTACAGTGCCTTCAGAAAGTATTCATACCCTTTGGCTTATTCCACGTGTTGTTGTGTTACAGCCTGGATTCAAAATGGACTACTTGTTTTTCTCAAACATCTACACACAATACCTCGTAATGTTAGCAAATGTATTGAAAATGAAATACAGAAATACACATTTACGTAAGTATTCACACCATTGAGTCAATACATGTTAGAACCACCTTTGTCAGCGATTACAGCTGTAAGTCTTTCTGGGTAAGTCTTTCAGAGCTTTGCACACCTGGATTGTACAATATTTGCACATTATTATTTTTTTAATTCTTCAAGCTTTGTCAAGTTAGTTGTTGATCATTGTTAGACAGCCATAGATTTTAAAGACGATTTAAGTGAAAACTCTAACTAGGCCATTCAGGAACATTCAATGTGGTCTTGGTAGTCTTGTGTTTTTGGGTCACTGTCCTGCTGAAAGGTGAATTTGTCTCCCGGTGTCTGTTGGAAAGCAGACTGAACCAGGTTTTCCTCTAGGAATTTTTCTGTGCTATTCTGTTTTTTTTATCCAAAAAACGACCTAGTCCTTGACGATGACAAGCATACCCATAAAATGATGCAGCCACCACTATGCTTGAAAATATGGAGAGTGGTACTCAGTGACTTATTGTATCGGGATTTGCCCCAAACATAACACTCAGTATTCAGGACATAAAGTGAATTTCTTTGTCAGATTTTTAGCAGTATTATTTTAGTGCCTTGTTGCAAACAGAATTCATATTTTGGATTATGTTTGTGCTGTACAGGCTTCCTTGTTTTCAGTCTGTCAATTAAGTTAGTATTGTGGAGTAACTACAATGTTATTGATCCATCCTCAGTTTTCTCCTATTACAGCCATTAAACTGTTTATAGTCACCATTGTCACCATTGTCCTCGTGAAATCCCTGAGCGGTTTCCTTCCTCTCCGGCAACTGAGTTAGGAAGGATGATTTTGTCTTTGTTGTGACTGGGTGTATTGATACACCATTCAAAGTGTAAACAATAACTTCCCCATGCTTAAAGTGATATTCAATGTCTGCTTTTTTTACCCATCTACCAATAGGTGCCCTTATTTGTGAGACCTTGGAAAACCTCCCTGGTCTTTGTGGTTGAATCTGTGTTTGAAATTCACTGCTTGACTGTGGGACCATACAGATAATTGTTGGGATAGAGATGAGATAGTAATTAAAAAATCATGTTAGAACACTATAATTGCACACAGAGTGAGTCCATGCAACTTATTATGTGACTTGTTAAGCACATATTTACTCCTGAACTTATTTAGCTTTGCCATAACAAAGGGGTTGAATACTTGTTGACTCAAGAAATTTCAGCTTTTATCTTTAATTCATCTGTAAAAAAAATTCTAAAAGCATATTCCACTTTGACATGATGGGGTATTGTGTGTAGGCTGTAACAATCCTGGCTACACAGCAAAATGTGGAAAAAGTCAAGGGGTATGAATACTTTCTGAAGAAACACAACTCACCCTGTCAATATCAGCCAAATCCTAGACGTTACGGTAAAGCATTCTTATCAATGTCACATATGCTACTCCATCCTCGCCAGTCAGTCAGAGAGCACGTGTAGACAACGGCTGATGAAATTTGGCTGTCAGCTGCTAGCCAGGGCCCCTGCCAACCCAATCCACACATTAATAGCCCTTGGTAGATAGAACCTCCTGTGCAACTCAATTTACAGGCCTGAGCAGCTTGGCACAGTGGCCTTTTAGGGACACACTCCTGTATGTCTCAGTTAGACAAGATAGGAGGTATTTGGCTGTTATCGGGCTATTGTGTTGCTCTTACTGGAGAATATAGTGTGTAGTGAGTGACTGTGCTGTACAGATAGAATTGCTTCCTCTTCAGCCAGACCTCCAGCTGTCCAGTGGATAAAATAGCTGGGACAGATTGCTGCCGTTTGTCTTTCCCCACTCTGAAATGTACAGTACAGTTGCAAGGAGCACCGAGTTGTTTTGTAACACTGCTCTGCATCTGATCCTGCTGGCTGATTTGGAAATAAGCTCAACATGGCCACCAAGAGTTTGGCACAGAGCTGAGGTGTAGCTTAAGGACATTGTTGTTACCAAGTGCTGCTTGGAGCAACAGGGAGAGAAAGAGAGGGAAAGAGAGGGGGGAAAAAATGTCAGAGGGGGAAAGAAAGGCTGCCACTGGTTCAACTCTAAACATTTCTGGCATTACGGGACAGTGTGACCTGACGTTCCCATGTACTCTCAGCGCCACTAACTATGCCATATCTACACACTGGCCCATTCAGGGCAGCAGAATACCAACTGAACTGAATATCCACCTGTATTTGCACCGGTGTGGACACATCCTAAGTAAGCCCAGGAAAGACTCCAGACCATTATTCTGTATTTAGGTTATTACTCGGGTCCCAAGTTTAAAAAAAAATATGTTTATTTTTACACCTGTGTTGGAGTTATGGGGTGAGGTACAGAGTTACAGTTCATGTGTTTGCTTTGTTCATGACCTCTCTCTGACCTCTCTCTGACGTATTATAATGTTACAGTGATTATCAGTATGACACTGGACCTGCTGTCAAGTCATGAGACAAAGTCTAGTGGACGAGTTTATGTAATGTTTGGGGTTTAATGTTTTATTTCTCAATGCTTCTATGCACCAGCGGCAGACTGTACATGACAATTGGCCGGAAGGAGAGGCAATGGGCAGGAGACCTGTACACATTGGACTCCCAACGCTGAAGGCTACATCCCTTATCTCCTCTGAATCCTTAGTCCCCGTACTCCATTAGTAGTTGCCATGCGTGATTACCACGTGATCCCAGATGCCAGCGCACATTTAGGGAGATATGGAGTCAATTTGGTAAACTCTGGAAAAGTTGTATATAAAGGATTATTTTCACACATTTTTCTATTCCGGTTTATAGATTTGGGCAATTGCGCCTAAACTAAAATGTTTCCTTAAAATGTATGCCAAACGGAAAAAAGCATTGATTTCAAAGTTTAACAAACCATACAACTACATGCACAATGACTACTTTTAACAATTTACACTGAACATTTTACAAAAACACATTTACTGGAAGAACTATGCAGATGCAAAGTTTGGTAACAGCATTTTGTAACAGTGAAATCAGTAACAGTGAAGTCTCCCTACCTTGTCCACGTTTTCCAAAAACTCTGTTCAATGTCTGTAACGAATTAAGATTCAATGACGTCTGCTAAAATGATGGGTTGTCAGCATTGACATGACACACTGATTTCTGAATAACTATTTTGGGGTAATTCAACCACAGTAAGTGAAGTGGATTTCCACCATGTAATGGAATTGTGATGCATAATTACGGATATGAATGTCATTCTCTTCATGGTGATGTATCCTAAGTAATCTACACACTGGCTATTATTCTAATGAGTTCTGCCCCCAAACAAGACCACATTTGGTTGGTCTGGACTAGACCAAATCTGAACAAATCATAGCTATGTTTTACAAGTTTGGACATTAAAGTAGAGCCCAGTAGAGTACATAATGTACAGCCCAGTAGAGTATAGTAGAGTACATAATGTACAGCCCAGTAGAGTATAGTAGAGTACATAATGTACAGCCCAGTAGAGTATAGTAGTGTACAGTACAGCCCAATAGAGTACAGCCCAGTAGAGTACAGTACAGCCCAATAGAGTACACTACAGTACAGTACAGTACAGCCCAATAGAGTACAGTACAGCCCAGTAGAGTACAGTAGAGTAGAGTACACCCCAATAGAGAACAGCACAGAACAGTAGAGTACAGTAAAGTACAGAACAGTAGAGTAGAGTACACCCCAATAGAGTACACCCCAATAGAGTACAGCACAGTACAGCACAGTAGAGTACAGCCCAGTAGAGTACAGTAGAGAACAGTAGAGTACAGTAAAGTACAGAACAGTAGAGTAGAGTACACCCCAATAGAGTACAGCACAGTAGAGTACAGTAGGGAACAGTAGAGTACAGCCCAGTAGAGTACAGTAGAGAACAGTAGAGTACAGCCCAGTAGAGAACAGTAGAGTACAGCCCAGTAGAGTACAGTAGAGAACAGTAGAGTACAGCCCAGTAGAGAACAGTAGAGTACAGCACAGAACAGTAGAGTACAGTAAAGTACAGTATTTCACAACATTTCTTCCATGGCGAAAAGGAAGAAGGACCCAACTCTTTGGTCCTTTTAAAAACTTGCTGTATGTAAAATATGATGTGCTATAATATTGTGTTCTATAGTTTGGAAAATAAATAAATGTGACTATGGATGACATACGTTTGCTCCCAACATCATGGCAGTTTTCCTAAAGAAGTTCAGTCTGGTTTGTGTTTGGTTTCCTTGCCATACTACTAACGAGTATCGCGATACTGGTATCGTCTCGTCCCGGACCGAATAATAATGCTGATTTAAGCAATTGGTTGAGTTGGCTTTTCTACAGTGTATGTACACTTACCCCAGCAGATTGATTTACTCTGTAAATGGAGTAAAGTGACTGAGATGGTGACAGACAGTGGAGCCCTAGTGACCTAGCAGCAGTGCAGTAGAACTGGGACATATGTCTACTGCCTCCATTCATCTCAAACCATAGAGTAGGCCTAAAGGAGCATTAGAGTAGGCCTAAAGGAGCATTAGAGTAGGCCTAAAGGAGCATTAGAGTAGGCCTAAAGGAGCATTAGAGTAGGCCTAAAGGAGCATTAGAGTAGGCCTAAAGGAGCATTAGAGTAGGCCTAAAGGAGCATTAGAGTAGGCCTAAAGGAGCATTAGAGTAGGCCTAAAGGAGCATTAGAGTAGGCCTAAAGGAGCATTGAGTTCATGTTGACATTTAATAACGTGGCCTTGACATGAGTTAGGTAAACGACCCATTAGTATTGTAGTTTTGAACCTTCAGATATCACATCACATGGGTGACCCCATCATAAACCTACTAAACTCCTGCTGAAAAATCCCCCAGCCAGTGCAGTGTCTATCATCCCACCCAGTACACTGCACTTTGACCGGTCTCCTTAGAGATGATTGGGTGCTTTTGGTGGCTGGCGTATCAGTGGGCTCAGATAAGGGCCACTCTTCTGTTTGTTCATTGGGCACGGTCAGACGCCGAGCCGCTGCTACTCTCTGTTGTTATCATCTATGCATAGTCACTTTAAAAACTCTACCTACATGTACATATTACCATGACTAATAGGTGACCCCGCTCATTGACTCTGTACCGGTACCCCCCTGTATATAGCCACGCTATTGTTATTTTACTGCTGCTCTTTAATTACTTGTTACTTTTCTTATTCTTATCCATATTTTTTGAAAGTGCGTTGTTGGTTAGGGGCTCGTAAGTTAGCAATTCCCTGTAAGGTCTACACCTGTTGTATTCAGCGCATGTGACTAATAAAATTTGATTTGAAAAAGGAAACACTGCAAACACAGGTTGCGTTCGAAATCCCCCCCTATTCTCTACATAGTGCACTACTTTTGACCAGAGCCCTATGCGGG
Organism: Oncorhynchus gorbuscha; assembly: GCF_021184085.1. Taxonomy (NCBI): domain Eukaryota; kingdom Metazoa; phylum Chordata; class Actinopteri; order Salmoniformes; family Salmonidae; genus Oncorhynchus; species Oncorhynchus gorbuscha. The sequence continues at coordinate 46,091,254 of NC_060173.1, read as the reverse complement.
CCCTGGTCAAAATTACTACATTATATAGCATTTTTTGTCGCATTTTGCGACCCTTTTGACTTGGCTCTACGAGTTACATTTTTTTTACTGATCGCATCGTTGCGAGCTGCACGTCCTACATGGTCACCTCACTCAAAACGCCCTATTTTTTCGCAAGGTTCAAACCACGATTTGGTCAAACAGTAAAGTACAGTATCCTCATGATTCCTGTAATGAAAGTGTCTGCCTTGACCTGTGCCTGTTTCTGTTGGGCCTACTGCTGTGTCAAACGAGCCACACTGTCTCTTTTTCCGGGGGGGGGGGGAGATTCCTGGAGAAAAAGTGTTTTGATATAGTATAACATTTAAAAAGCCAGTTGGGGGGGAAACACAGCTACCCTGTTGTCACAGTTAGAAGGTTCTCGGCTTTCTGAATGTATACTTTTTATTTCTCAACTCAAATGTTTACAACCAAGATATTTGTTATGGCTTTGAAATACGAAGTGTGCAAAATGCACATTGGCCATTGCAATTGCATAGGTCTCATTGGGCGGTAGGCTAAAAACGGCAACTTTTCTGTTGGTATTAAATGTTACGGTTAGATCAGCAGTTCCCAAACTAGGGGTCGACTGATATAAACTTTCCAAAATGCTGGTAAAATAAATAAATGATAATATCTTCTTTGTCTCTCAATCATTGTAACCTTAATCTAAACGAAAATGATTCAAATCTAAAAGTTAAAGTTCAACCAGAGAGTGCCCTTAGTCCATGGGAAGAGGCCGCACTTGACCGTTACACTTGAATCATTCCCGCGGTGAATGGCTAAGCCCGCTATGCTATGAAACCACACACTATTGCATGGGCTTTGGTAATACCGGCCACAACTGATATGGTGAAAACAATGTGTGGGGAGGCAGACGCACAGAAACTCACATCAATGCCTTTGTCAGATAACACTGTGAAACTAAGAATTAATGCTATTTCTAGCTATCAAGAGCAAACTGACTCAAAAACTCCCCATCTTATGCTCTCCAAATGGACGTTAGCTGTGAGGGCCAAGATGCATTGACTTTTGTTCGCTATTCACGATGACATATTGTTCTGTCTCACAATTCCAGAGCATGAAACGACACAGGGGATGTTCAGTGTTCTGCGTGGCTGTACAGTTGAAGTCGGAAGTTTACATTCACTTAGGTTGGAGTCATTAAAACTCGTTTTTCAAGCACTCCACAAATGTCTTGTTAACAAACTATAGTTTTGGCAAGTTGGTTAGGACATCTGCTTTGTGCATGACACAAGTCATTGTCCCAACAATTGTTTACAGACAGATTATTTCACGTATAATTCACTGTATCACAATTCCAGTGGGTCAGAAGTTTACATACACTAAGTTGACTTAGAGGCATTTAAACAGCTTTTCAGAAAATGATGTCATGGCTTTAGAAGCTTCTGATAGGCTAATTGACATCATTTGAGTCAATTGGAGGTGTACCTGTGGATGTATTTCAAGGACTACCTTCAAACCCAGTGCCTCTTTGCTTGACATCATGGCAAAATCAAAAGAAATCAGCCAAAGACCACAGAAAAAAATTGTATACCTCCACAAGTCTGGTTCATCCTTGGGAGCAATTTCCAAATGCCTGAAGGTACCACATTCATCTGTACAAACAATAGTACGAAAGTATAAACACCATGGGATCACACAACTGTCATACCAGTCAGGAAGGAGACCCGTTCTGTCTTCTAGAGATGAATGTACTTTGTTGCAAAAAGTGCAAATCAATCCCGGAACAACAGCAAAGGACCTTGTGAAGATGCTGGAGGAAACCGGTACAAAAGTATTTATATCCACAGTAAAACATGTCCTATATCGACATAACCTGAAAGGCCGCTCAGCAAGGAAGAAGCCACTGCTCCAAACCACCATAAAAAGCCAGACTATGGTTTGCAACTGCACATGGGGACAAATATCGTACTTTTGGAGAAATGTCCTCTGGTCTGATGAAACAAAAATATTTGGCCATAATGACCATTGTTATATTTGGAGGGAAAAGGGGCTGGCTTGCATGCCAAAAAACATCATCCCAACCGTGAAGCACAGCATCATGTTGTGGGGTTGTTTTGCTGCAGGACGGACTGGTGCACTTACCAAAATAGATGGCTCATGAGGATGAGACAATTAGGTGTATATATTGAAGCAACATCTCAAGAGATCAGTCAGGAAGTTAAAGTTTGGTTGCAAATGGGTCTTCCAAATGGACAATGACCCCAAATATACTTCCAAAGTTGTGGCAAAATGGCTTAAAGACAACAAAGTCAAGGTATTGGAGTGGCCATCACAAAGCCCTGACCTCAATCCTATAGAACATTTGTGAGCAGAACTGAAAAAGCATGTGCGAGCAAAGAGGCCTACAAACCTGACCCAGTTACACCAACTGTCAGGAGGAATGGGCCAAAATTCACCCAACTTGTTGTGGGAAGGTTGTGGAAAGCTACCCAAAACGGTTGACCCAAGTTAAACATTTTAAAGGTAATGCTACCAAATACTAATTGAGTGTATGTGAACTTCTGACCCACTGGGAAAATGATTAAAAAAATTAAGAATAATAAATTAATCTGTCTTCTATTATTCTGACATTTCACATTCCTAAAATAAAGTGGTGATCCTAACTGACCTAAGACAGGGCATTTTTACTAGGATCAAATGTCAGGATTTGTGAAAAACGGAGTTTAAATGTATTTGGCTAAGGTGTATGTACATTTCCAACTTCAACTGTAAGTATTCAGACCCTTTGCAACGAGGCTCAAAATGGAGCTCAGGTGCATCTTGTCTCCATTGATCATCCTTGAGATATTTCTACAACTTGATTGGAGTCCACCTGTGGTAAATTCAATTGATTGGACATGATTTGGAAATGCACACACCTGTCTATATAAGGTCCCACAGTTGAAAGTGCATGTAAGAGCAAAAACCAAGCCATGAGGTCGAAGGAATTGTCCGTAGAGCTCCGAGACAGGATTTTGTTGAAGCACAGATCTGGGGAAGGGTACCAAAGAATGTCTGCAGCATTGAAGGTCCCCAAGAACCACTGACATACTATTATATTCAGTTCATAACAGTTTTCTTTCTCTTTCTGTCGTCTGGTGGTCAAAGCAAGAATATGAAAAGTTTAGACATATCTCTCTCTCTCTCTCTCTCTCTCTCTCTCTCTCTCTCTCTCTCTCTCTCTCTTTCTCTCTTCTCACCGCTCTCTCCAATTAATGCCACCTCTCCTAGCTCTTACTGACACCTACCCATGAGCCCCCTCTCTTTCCATTTACTGTAACCAGCATCCTCACCCACTGAGCGCCGATCAACACTGGACATCCATGGACGTTGAAAAGTGGCCAGTCCCCCCTGGCCTTGAGAATAAGACCAGCATGATTTGATAAGCAGTTGTCTACCACGGAATTGTGATGAAACACTTTATTTTAGTTTTATATTCAGCAATATTACTGCGTGTTCAGTTGTGTTCTACCTGCAGCAAACAAGCCTGTACACACCTCTGTGTTAGTCTGCTGCCAGGTTTGTAAAACAGTTGGTCTACTGTTTTCTTTCCTCCTTTTGGGGAAGCTAAACCATGGGCTTTCTTAGTCCTAGATCAGTATTGGCTCAGACTGGTTAACTATTTCAGCACATGGGTACATCCTGGTCACCTTTAATGGAACGTAGCAACACACTCTTAGAAAACAAAGGACCTAAAATGGTTATTCGGCTGTCCCTATAGGAGAACAGGTAGAACCATTTTAGGGTTCTACCGGAAACCAATAAGGGTTCTACCTGGAATCAAAGAGTGTTTTCCTATGGTGACAACCGAAGAACCGTTTTGGCTAATGTAGCTACCCTCTGTGTGTTATATATATAGCATGTGCAGTGCCTTGCAAAAGTATTCACAGAATAGTCCAAATTGGTGAAGTGAAATGAAAAGAATAACTTGTTTCAAAAAAATCGAAAAAAAGTGGTGCGTGCATATGTTTTCACCCCCTTTGCTATGAAGCCCCTAAATAAGATCTTATGCAACCAATTACATTCATAAGTCACATAATTAGTTAGATTGCACACAGGTGGACATTATTTAAGTGTCATATGATCTCAGTATATTCTGAAAGGCCCCAGAGTCTGCAGCACCACCAAGCAAGCGGCACCATGAGGACCATGGAGCTCTCCAAACCGGTTAGGGACAAAGTTGAGAAGAAGTACAGATCAGGGTTGGGTTATAAAAAAAGATCAGAAACTTTCAACATCCCACGGAGCACCATTAATCCATCATTAAAAAATTTGAAAGAATATGGCACCACAACAAACCTGCCAAGAGAGGGCCACCCACCAACACTCATGGACCAGGCAAGGAGGCATTAATCAGAGAGGAAACAAAGAGACCAAAGATAACCCTGAAGGAGCTGCAAAGCTCCACAGCGGAGATTGGAGTATCTGTCCATAGGACCACTTTAAGCCATACACTCCACAGAGCTGGGCTTTACGGAAAAGTGGCCAAGAAAAAGCCATTGCTTAAAGAAAAAATAAGCAAGCATGTTTGGTGTTCGCCAAATGGCATCTGGGAGACTCCCCAAACATATGGAAGAAGGTACTCTGGTCAGATGAGACTAAAATTTAGCTTTTTGGCCATCAAGGAAAATGCAATGTCTGGTCGCAGTCCCAACACCTTCCATCACCCCGAGAATTACCATCCCCACAGTGAAGCATGGTGGTGACAGCATCATGCTGTGGGGACTGGGAAACTGGTCAGAATTGAAGGAAGAAAGAAAATGGCGCTAAATACAGGGAAATTCTTGAGGGAAACCTGTTTGTCTTCTAGAGATTTCAGACTGGGACAGAGGTTTACCTTCCAGCAGGACAATGACCCTAAGCATACGGCTAAAGCAATACTCGAGTGGTTTAAGGGGAAACATTTAAATGTCTTGGAATGACCTAGTCAAAGCCCAGACCTCAATCCAATTGAGAATCTGTGGTATAACTTATAGATTGCCGTACACCAGCGGAACCCATCCAACTTGAAGGAGCTGGAGCAGTTTTATCTTGAAGAATGGGCAAAAATCCCAGTGGCTAGATGTGCCAAGAGACATACCCCAAGACACTTTCAGCTGTAATTGCTGCAAAAGGTGGCTCGACAAAGTATTGAGTTTGAGGGGTTGAATAGTTATGCACGCTTAAATTTTCCGTTTTTTTGTCTTATTTCTTGTTTGTTTCACAATATAAAAATATTTTGCACCTTCAAAGTAGTAGGCATGTTGTGTAAATCAAATGATACAAATCTCTCAAAAATCTATTTTAATTCCAGGTTGTAAGGCAACAAAATAGGAAAAATGTCAAGGGGGATGAATACTTTTGCAAGCCACTGTATACCATTCTGTATATTCCACCAGCACTCTGCACTATGAGACAGCAGTCAATAATTCAGCTGAACCATAAAAGCTAAGCTTGGCAACAATTATTTTACACAGCTCTGACTAGAAGCCCTCTACCTGTCTGCAGTCTGCATGCCTGGGTCATGTTTAGAATTTGCCACTATAACAGCTCTTCCACAACATGGGGACTGCTTTACAGGCTGTCTCAGGGCTCTGCAGTGGAGACAGCGCATAATGCCTGCACAGTGATACTAAAGCAGGGGTATTAGACCAACCAGACTGCATGTTGATCTCTGTTTTCTGTTCCTAGTACACCTTTCTCTGTTTTCTGTTCCTAGTACACCTTTCTCTGTTTTCTGTTCCTAGTACACCTTTCTCTGTTTTCTGTTCCTAGTACACCTTTCTCTGTTTTCTGTTCCTAGTACACCTTTCTCTGTTCCTAGTACACATTTCTCTGTTCCTAGTACACGTTTCTCTGTTTTCTGTTCCTAGTACACCTTTCTCTGTTCCTAGTACACCTTTCTCTGTTCCTAGTACACCTTTCTCTGTTTTCTGTTCCTAGTACACCTTTCTCTGTTTTCTGTTCCTAGTACACCTTTCTCTGTTCCTAGTACACCTTTCTCTGTTTTCTGTTCCTAGTACACCTTTCTCTGTTCCTAGTACACCTTTCTCTGTTTTCTGTTCCTAGTACACCTTTCTCTGTTTTCTGTTCCTAGTACACCTTTCTCTGTTCCTAGTACACCTTTCTCTGTTTTCTGTTCCTAGTACACATTTCTCTGTTTTCTGTTCCTAGTACACATTTCTCTGTTTTCTGTTCCTAGTACACCTTTATCTGTTTTCTGTTCCTAGTACACCTTTCTCTGTTCCTAGTACACCTTTCTCTGTTTTCTGTTCCTAGTACACCTTTCTCTGTTCCTAGTACACCTTTCTCTGTTTTCTGTTCCTAGTACACCTTTCTCTGTTTTCTGTTCCTAGTACACCTTTCTCTGTTTTCTGTTCCTAGTACACCTTTCTCTGTTCCTAGTACACCTTTCTCTGTTCCTAGTACACCTTTCTCTGTTCCTAGTACACCTTTCTCTGTTTTCTGTTCCTAGTACACCTTTCTCTGTTCCTAGTACACCTTTCTCTGTTTTCTGTTCCTAGTACACCTTTCTCTGTTCCTAGTACACCTTTCTCTGTTTTCTGTTCCTAGTACACCTTTCTCTGTTCCTAGTACACCTTTCTCTGTTTTCTGTTCCTAGTACACCTTTCTCTGTTCCTAGTACACCTTTCTCTGTTTTCTGTTCCTAGTACACCTTTCTCTGTTCCTAGTACACCTTTCTCTGTTTTCTGTTCCTAGTACACATTTCTCTGTTTTCTGTTCCTAGTACACCTTTCTCTGTTTTCTGTTCCTAGTACACATTTCTCTGTTCCTAGTACACCTTTCTCTGTTTTCTGTTCCTAGTACACATTTCTCTGTTCCTAGTACACCTTTCTCTGTTTTCTGTTCCTAGTACACCTTTCTCTGTTCCTAGTACACCTTTCTCTGTTTTCTGTTCCTAGTACACCTTTCTCTGTTTTCTGTTCCTAGTACACCTTTCTCTGTTTTCTGTTCCTAGTACACCTTTCTCTGTTCCTAGTACACCTTTCTCTGTTCCTAGTACACCTTTCTCTGTTTTCTGTTCCTAGTACACCTTTCTCTGTTTTCTGTTCCTAGTACACCTTTCTCTGTTTTCTGTTCCTAGTACACATTTCTCTGTTCCTAGTACACCTTTCTCTGTTCCTAGTACACCTTTCTCTGTTTTCTGTTCCTAGTACACCTTTCTCTGTTCCTAGTACACCTTTCTCTGTTCCTAGTACACCTTTCTCTGTTTTCTGTTCCTAGTACACCTTTCTCTGTTCCTAGTACACCTTTCTCTGTTCCTAGTACACCTTTCTCTGTTTTCTGTTCCTAGTACACCTTTCTCTGTTCCTAGTACACCTTTCTCTGTTTTCTGTTCCTAGTACACCTTTCTCTGTTCCTAGTACACCTTTCTCTGTTCCTAGTACACCTTTCTCTGTTCCTAGTACACCTTTCTCTGTTCCTAGTACACCTTTCTCTGTTCCTAGTACACCTTTCTCTGTTCTGTTCCTAGTACACCTTTCTCTGTTCTGTTCCTAGTACACCTTTCTCTGTTCCTAGTACACCTTTCTCTGTTTTCTGTTCCTAGTACACCTTTCTCTGTTTTCTGTTCCTAGTACACCTTTCTCTGTTCCTAGTACACCTTTCTCTGTTCCTAGTACACCTTTCTCTGTTCCTAGTACACCTTTCTCTGTTTTCTGTTCCTAGTACACCTTTCTCTGTTTTCTGTTCCTAGTACACCTTTCTCTGTTCCTAGTACACCTTTCTCTGTTTTCTGTTCCTAGTACACCTTTCTCTGTTCCTAGTACACCTTTCTCTGTTTTCTGTTCCTAGTACACATTTCTGAGACTCTTGCAGTGGTAGTAGATTGTTGTTTTGGAATGTTTTCCCCTCCCGATTTTGGCTATCCCAGTGGCTGATGGGAGAGGTATTTTGTCAGTCCCCGGGGTTAGACCAGAGCCCTCCCCTTCACAACCCTTAACACACACGAACTTGCATGCACGCACACACACGAATGCAGATGACCTTGCTTGTCCTCGGTGCAGTATGTGCAGTGCCCTCCTCAGCAGGCTTGGTTGACCTCTGGGACAAAGCACTGCTGTTACCGTAGGAACCGCCTGGCGTCCTTTCTCCCTCTTCACCCTCTCTCTCTGTCTCTCTCTCTGTCTCCCTATGTTGATCTGTTTATTCTGTTACTCTCTCTGTCTCCCTATGTTGATCTGTTTTTCTGTCACTCTCTCTGTCTCCCTATGTTGATCTGTTTTTCTGTCACTCTCTCTGTCTCCCTATGTTGATCTGTTTTTCTGTTACTCTCTCTGTCTCCCTATGTTGATCTGTTTTTCTGTCACTCTCTCTGTCTCCCTATGTTGATCTGTTTTTCTGTTACTCTCTATCTCCCTATGTTGATCAGTTTTTCTGTTACTCTCTCTGTCTCCCTATGTTGATCTGTTTTTCTGTCACTCTCTCTGTCTCCCTATGTTGATCTGTTTTTCTGTTACTCTCTCTGTCTCTCTTTGCCTCTCACTGCCTCGCTGTCGCTCTCTGTCTCTCTTTGCCTCGCTGTCTCTCTCTGTCTCAATCTCTCCCTCTCTCTCAATGTCTCTATCTGAATCTCTCTCATTCTGTTTATATGACCAGCCCACCCTACCCCCTTCACATCTGTCAGCCTAGCTTAAAGGGATCATCTGCAATTCAAACAATAACAAATTGACACCCTGCCAGTGTTTTGGTAAAAAGCTGAGGGATGAGTCTGTAGAAATGTAACCACTCTCAAATTCATAGACTATGGCTATGGATGCAACGACTGACCATCCAGGATATCAAAATGATATATATTTTTTACCATGTTTTGAGGCTGTACAGTGTTTGTTGACAATGACATTGTTTATAAACAACGGAGTAAAACAGGCTCATGTGTTGGGTTCTAATGGGGTATGACAGTTGAACTAAGCTCATGAAGCGTTTCTAAGTTATATTAGTGGACTAGGGCATAGTGGAGTAGGGCAGTACTGGAGCACATAGCTGCTGCTGCTGGTGGGGGTCGTGCGGTCATTGAGTGTGTCAGTCATGTCTGTGGAGACTAACCATAAAGGGTGAGCTGTGATCAGGGACCCTGTGTGACAGGTGTCTGTTTACACAATGTCTCTAGTCAGCCATAGTCAGTCAGCCATAGTCAGCCAGTCAGCCAGCCAGCTAGTCAGCCAGCCAGTCAGCCAGTCAGCCAGCCAGCCAGTCAGTCAGTCAGTAAGTCAGTAAGTCAGTAAGTCAGTAAGTCAGTCAGTCAGTCAGTCAGTCAGTCAGCCAGTCAGCCAGTCAGCCAGTCAGCCAGTCAGTCAGTCAGTCAGTCAGTCAGTCAGTCAGTCAGTCAGTCAGTCAGTCAGTCAGTCAGTCAGTCAGTCAGTCAGTCAGTCAGTCAGTCAGTCAGTCAGTCAGTCAGTCAGTCAGTCAGCATTGGTAGTGTCAACTGCTACTTACTGTAACACCAACTCTGCTCATTGTTTATGATCTACATTGGCACAGCAGTGTCTAACCTCGGTACTGTATTTCTTCCCTACCTGGCACTGTGGATGTCATGGGAAGGCCCGTGCTGTGATCACATATTAATGAGAGAATTGAATGTCCTGAAACAAGGTGTCCTCTAAATGAAGACCTCTGGGAGCAGGAGGACTATGTTAGTTAATGAGGCCAGCTCTATTTCTCCTGGGTTACCCAACACTGTTCGTCATGCCCGCTGCAGTGCCTACTTTGACCTGCAGCTATTATATACCCACAGTATGCGTCAATGAAACGCAATGCATTTCAGTGTTGACTTAGATCTACAAGCATACACTATGATTCAATGAAATGCTATGTATTTCTCTTATTGGTATATCTGCGACATGGGAATACATTGAGAGGTGTGGGGCTGGAATTCTCTTTGAACTGTTAGACTGTACTGTTAGACACCATTGACCAGACCCCAAAATAGACGTGAGTACTGCATGGAGTCTGTTAAGGTTAGACTTCGCCTCAATAGGGTCAAGCCCTGGCTTCAGATGGAGTAGCTTGTCCTCCTCCCCCGTGACTGAGGGTAAATTCTACCCAAAACTATTAGGTCTTTATCACCCCTCCAGCCCCTCCCCTCATCCAGCCCAGAGTCATGCGTTCTGCCCCCCCTCTCCCCCATAACAGTGGGTATGAGGGATCAGGTTGCTGTCTCTAAAATTAGGAGTCCATTGAGGGACCAGACCTGACCAGGCTGTGTTGTGTCACTAGATATGTGTTGCAGAGCTGAAGGCACCTCCTACTTGTATGGGTCACGTATGCCCCATACACAATTGTGCCAAATTCATTGTACATCGATTGTGCAAACTGACTGTGTATAGAGCCTGTGATTAGCATGCAGAACAGAGTGTGTTCCATCATTGTCGTCAGGGCTACACTTCATTAGAAACGCTTGTTAGTGTTCAGACCCTCCATTAACTAACCCGCTTTCTCACTCTCCCCTCCTGTCTCTCTAGTCTGATGAGTAATCCCCCCCCTGGTCCTGTCCTCCATTGTGGTCGACATGGCGAGCCACTACCGGCCGCCGTCCCCCCTGGAGGATTCGGTGCTGGGCAGCCCGGTGTGTGGGGACTTCCTTGGGGGCATGGAGGAGCTGCAGGACATCCCCCAGTCCATCGACGGTGACGCCCTCAGCTCCTTGGACGTCCCTGAGTACCAGTCCCAGTCGAGTAACGGCTCCGAAGGATCCACCGTTCTAGGTAAGATAGATATAGATATTTTTCTACGCCTCAATTGTCCAGTGTTGGTGATCGCACACCCACTGGAGCCGCTTATTCTTGTTTTAGGAGTGGAACTCGGTGTGGTCGTCTGCTGCAATAGCCCATCTGTGACAAGGATCCATGAGTTGTGTGTTCCGTGATGCCGTTCTGTACTGCGCTGTACACCACTGTACTGCGCAGTTATTTGTCTGTTTGTGGCCCACCTGTTAGCTTGCACGATTCTTGCCATTCTTCTTCGACCTCTCTCGTCAACGAGCTGTTTTCGCCCACGGGACTGCCGCTGACTGGGTGTTTTTCTGTCTTCTTCACGCGTTCCTGGTAAACCGTAGACATTGGCGTGTGTGAAAAGCTCAGGAGGGCGGCCGTTTCTGAGGTACTGGATCCGGCACCAACAAATCATACAACGGTCAAAGGCGCTCATTTTTCCCATTCTAACGTTCAATCGAATGCCTCGATGCCTGTCTGCCTGCTTGCTTTATATACAAAGCCACGGCCACATGACTCACTGTCTGTAGGAGCAGTACATTTTTGGGAAGGGGGTGGTGTACCTAAAAAACTGGCCTGTTGAGCGTATACTTTATTAGTCCACACAAGATGGACATTTGTTTTCATCCAACCCCCCAAATATACACACAACACACATTAGGCTGGAGCACCCAATGAACAGTTTAGGGGGTTCATTTCCTTTCTCAAGGGAACATCGGTGGTTGCCAGCTCACTCCCCGACAGACCCATCTCCCCATCAGCACTGGGATTTGATTGGAACTGGCAACCCTCTGGTTGCTGGCCCGTTTCTCTAACTTCGAGGCTGCCGCTGGATGTGTATCTACAACAATGTGAGGTAGTGGTAGTGTGATGTGTTTGGTTTATTGGTTACTACTGTCTCACACATGTTATGACGTATTCCCCTTTGACTTACCTTCTCTTATCGAAAAATAGATCATTCAAGTGCCTTATAGTTTCCCTAGTGGGCCTGTCCAATATTTTCGAATAGTTTCTCACCCAATTGTATTTCTTGTTAGTTTCCCTTAAAGTAAGAATGAGTAGCCTACGCTGTAGTAATCCTTTCGTAAGCCAGCTCTACGTTGTTATCGTTTGACCATATATTACCCGATCATTCAGGACCTCTCCTCACATAGCTAATCTGTAATTCACCCTGACTCACAGGGTTAAGAGAGGACACTCGGCTTGTTTAACCTCTGACCTTACCTCAAGGCAACAGAGCTGCTTTTGGCAGAGGGGTTATCTGTTCTGTGAATGTCTGTCTGACCTACATATTCACACCCTGAGGCCACTTTCCTCTTCCCCACACTTCCACAGAAGAATTCCTAAATCCTCACACATTCCTCAACTCCCAAGATGAGTCTCACCTGGTACCCTATTCCCTATATAGTGTACTACTTTTGACCAGGGCCCTAGTCTATGGGGAGTAGGATGCCATTTTGGACTCGGACACACATTCCCCCACAGCAAATTAGTCAGTGTTAAATAAACACTGACAGTGTTAAATTTAACTAAGGGCCAGTGTCTATACGAATCCACACTTTTGAGTGTTAAATTAACACTGTGCTTAGCATTGACACTGCTACACTTTGTCAATGTTAGGGAATGAAAACTTTCAGTGTTATGCAATAACACCTCATGTAGTATTTTTTTACCATTAAACCCATAGGGCAGTATCTCTTGACAAAGTCGCACAGTGTTGGGTTAAAGACATTACAATAATATTTACAAGTCAATCAATCAAATGTATTTATAAAGTCCTTTTTACATCAGCAGTTGTCACAAAGTGTCTTTACATGAACCCAGCCTAAAACGCAAGAGAGCAAGCAATGTAGAAGCATGGTGGTTAGGAAAAACCTCCTAGAAAGACTGGAACCTAGAAAGAAACCTAGAGGGGAACCAGGCTTTGAGGGGTGGCCAGTCCTCTTCTGGCTGTGTCGGGTGGAGATTCTAAGAGTACATGGCCGTTGAGGCTAGATCGTTCTTCAAGATGTTCATACTGTAGATGACCTGCAGAGTCAAATATTAATCACAGTGATTATAGAGGGTGCAACAGGTCAGCACCTCAGGAGTTGGCTTTTCATAACCGAGCATTCAGAGGTTGAGACAGCAGGTGCGGTAGAGAGAAAGACAGAGAGAGGGGCAAGGTACCACGACTAGTGAATTCATTCATTTCCAGTCCTGTGGACTTTGCCTAGTGAGTTCCTACTCTAAATTTATGACAACACATTACACATATCATAAGGTCTTACTTTGACGGCCAGGTTTTACCCTAATCAGTGGTGTTAGGAACCTCCTGGTTTACAAGTCATATTGTGCTGGCTTGCAAAGTGATGTCTAATTCATACTGGAATCCAGCCAGAGTTAGGACAGCCAACAGTTTGAATTTTTATTCACCCACAACTTGCATTCAGAATAACTGAAACATCGATAATGGAAACGACCTAAACCATTCAAAATAGACCAAACATTTCAGTAACGATTGCAATACATCTAACTAACTGATTGGATTAGTTTAGAAGAAAATTATGTTATGTATCTTTGTGTGGCATAAGATCAATCAATCAATGTACATACAAAAACACACACATTAAAAACAATCCCGAAAATATCCAGCTGCAGCAGAGCATGCTGGGAAATGTGATAATGATGGACAGGGTTTTTATTTTATTCTCCACAGAGTACACAATCAGACTCTCACACTCAACACTGGTTATTAACACCAACACTAGGGGTTATTTTACACCAATAAGTGTTAAATTCACTCTTAGAAAGTTAATTGAACTCCTGAATCAACACTAGAAGTGTTACACTGAAAAATAAACACTTGGTAACACTGGTCAATTTGCTGTGCCGTAAATAATATTTTTGTAAACATTGTGTTGTTTTGTGTCTAATAGAAACCACTGGGATGTGTGAACAAATATGTTACTACGTATTAGTTATTTTGCAAATAGAATTGAAACAGTGACTGGAACGTAAACATAGAGGCAAAGAGGGGTTGGTGTATTGGGAATAGGGGATAGGGGCTAAGAGGGGGAAGAGGAATGGAGGAGGGGGCTTGATGGAAAATAACAATGATGATATCATGGAAAAGTAATGGAGAGAGTGTTGGAGAAGTACTGGTTGTTTATGGTGGTTTATGGAGTGAAGAAGGCGGAAGAGAGGGGGGAAGAACAAGCAGACACGTAGTATCTGTGACGTGATATTCTCTTCCTGGTTACAGTGTAGACTGTAGAGCCTTGTGTGTGTGTCACGTGCAGTTAGTGCAATATTTATCCCTGATTTGGCTTCTCTCACCCACCTCATGTGGGATGATTTAGTGCTGCTCTATTTTGCACCATCCCTGGAACGCTTTATGGTTGGTGTGTTCTGTATTCAGGTAACAAGAAAGATACCGTGTGTGTATCAAGGGTCAATATTTGACTCATCCCCTGAATATAGAAGTGTTGCTCTGTCTGACTGTGTATTACTGTCTCTAACGTATTTATAGAGATGTCATCGAACACATATTACATGTGGTCTTCCTCTGTGTTGGGCCAAAGGCATGAGACACCAGTGACTTTCCACTGGTACCAAATATTCCGCCAGCTAGGGCAAAGAGGCTTCACAGGCTAGACACTAATAGGAATATCAATGTATCCAGGTTTATTGGTTCATTGGTTATAAGTGTCTGTGTGTGTCTGTTATCTGGGCATGACTTTATTCATGTGCGTGTGTGTGTATGTACATGTGTGTGTTCTCCAGATGCTCTGACCCCAGCATCCAGCCCGTCGTCAGGGGGGTATGGAGCTGCTGCAGGGCTGGAGGAGTTCTCCTCCACCTCTCTCAACCTGGAGTGTCGGGTGTGTGCCGACCGCGCCTCCGGATACCACTACGGAGTTCACGCCTGTGAGGGCTGCAAGGTGAGTGACCAGCCATCACACACACACACACACGCAGAGCATGCACATACACACAAATAAATATATGCCTACATAAACACACACCTGGTCAGAGTGCACTCCAAAACATACAGTGGGCAAAAAAGTATTTAGTCAGCCACCAATTGTGCAAGTTCTCCCACTTAAAAAGATGAGAGAGGCCTGTAATTTTCATCATAGGTACACTTCAACTATGACAGACAAAATGAGAAAAAATATCCAGAAAATCACATTGTTGGGTTTTTAATGAATTTATTTGCAAATAATGGTGGAGAATAAGTATCTGGTCCTCTGTCCTCCCCTCGTTACCTGTATTAATGGCACCTGTTTGAACGTGTTATCAGTATAAAAGACACCTGTCCACAACCTCAAACAGTCACACTCCAAACTCCACTATGGCCAAGATCAAAGAGCTGTCAAAGGACACCAGAAACAGAATTGAAGACGGATTCTGCAATAGGTGAGCAGCTTGGTTTGAAGAAATCAACTGTGGGAGCAATTATTAGGAAATGGAAGACATACAAGACCACTGATAATCTCCCTCGATCTGGGGCAAGATCTCACCCCGTGAGGTCAAAATGATCACAAGAACGGTGAGCAAAAATCTCAGAACCACACGGGGGGACCTAGTGAATGACCTGCAGAGAGCTGGGACCAAAGTAAAAAAGCCTACCATCAGTAACACACTACGCCGCCAGGGACTCAAATCCTGCAGTGCTAGACGTGTCCCCCTGCTTAAGCCAGTACATGTCCAGGCCCGTCTGAAGTTTGCTGGAGAGCATTTGGATGATCCAGAAGAAGATTGGGAGACTTTTTGGTAAAAACTCAACTCGTCGTGTTTGGAGGACAAAGAATGCTGAGTTGCATCCAAAGAACACCATACCTACTGTGAAGCATGGGGGTGGAAACATCATGCTTTGGGGCTGTTTTTCTGCAAAGGGACCAGGACGACTTATCCGTGTAAAGGAAAGAATGAATGGGGCCATGTATCGTGAGATTTTGAGTGAAAACCTCCTTCCATCAGTAAGGGCCTTGAAGATGAAACGTGGCTGGGTCTTTCAGCATGACAATGATCCCAAACACACCGCCCGGGCAATGAAGGAGTGGAATCGTAAGAAGCGTTTCAAGGTCCTGTAGTGACCAAGCCAGTCTCCAGATCTCAACCCCATAGAAAATCTTTGGAGGGAGTTGAAAGTCCGTGTTGCTCAACAACAGCCCCAAAACATCACTGCTCTAGAGGAGATCTGCATGAAGGAATGGGCCAAAATACCAGCAACAGTGTGTGAAAACCTTGTGAAGACTTACAGAAAACGTTTGACCTCTGTCATTGCCAACAAAGGGTATATAACAAAGTATTGAGATAAACTTTTGTTATTGACCAAATACTTATTTTCCACCATAATTTGCAAATAAATTCATAAAAAATCCTACAATGTGATTTTCTGGATTTTCTTTTCTCATTTTGTCTGTCAGAGTTGAAGTGTACCTATGATGAACATTTACAGGCCTCTCTCATCTTTTTAAGTGGGAGAACTTGCACAATTGGTGGCTGACTAAATACTTTTTTGCCCCACTACATTGTACAACAAGGACACTGGTGTGGATGCTCTCTTGGTTAATTATTTCTGGGCCTGTTGAAGAGAAACCCAAGGCTTATGTGTTTTGTCACAAGTCACTGGAGGACAGAGGAGATCTCAATCTGCCCCCGAAAGGCCACTATATCACTCTGTAAGATAATGTCGTTTTGGTGTTATTATGACGCACATACCACTAAGTAAGCATATCCCAGTCTTTAGATGTGACCCAAAAGGAGGTGTTGCTGACCCCATGACCTTTAACATTGTTACTGTATTACTTCTGAGCCTTTTCCCTTACGGAAAATTAATCAACCCCAACAATAATCTCCATTAATTATAATCCACGTAATAATTCACATTTCCTTTTGGTGCAGGATTATTTTCCTACTGTAGCAAACTGTCTCAAATGAAGATCCTACGTCTGTAATTGGAAGATGAAGTGTAAACTCTAACATGGCCTACTCCAAACACATGGTTAAACAAAGGTTAGCCATGTATTGGCAAAAAGACAAGAATGTCAAGAAAGCTTACAAGCAGCCAGAGGCACTTGCCGCGACTGGTACTCGCTAGTGCTTTTTCAAAGCCAATGTCAGCTACTGAGTGTAATTAACTCCAATTAGTGTAATTTGGTCAATATTAGGAGTTGAGAAATAAAGATTGCATTATTCCAAATATTTTCACGGAACCCCCTGCAGTACCCCCGAGACCCCAGGTTGAATATCCATGCCCTAAGGAGAAGAGTCAATTCTCACCCTGCTATGAAAGTCAGGCAAAGATAATGGGTTTTCATCCGCCTTTCACACCGAATGTATGGGTGATGCCTTCTTGGATCCCTGGCCAGCCCATCTATCCCTGTGCCAGGGCTGTCTGAGTATGAATCTCACATGGCGAAGTTGGTGGTGCTCTCAGTCACTCCTTCCCCTCATGTCAACACACTGTTACACTGAGTTCCACAGTGTATCCTACCCTGCCCTGGCTGGACCTGGCTCAGGGTTAGAGTGGACATTGCCTGAACTGGTCAAGCATAGCTGTCCCAGATTGGAACTCCAGCCATGTGTGCTACGTGGTCCATGGAGCAGGCCTGGCCAAGGTACGGGGCCGTAAACCAGAGGTCGCAGTTGCTCTTACAGTGAACTCTGTAAACCTTCCTCTTGGCCAATCAGATGGGCAGCACGGAGTGGGCCGGTGTTTCTCCCAGAGACATGGAGAAGCACTGAAGGGCATAGCTAGATACACAGACACACAGTACATAGCACACATACAATACATACACACACAGGTATTTGGAACCTATGAGTACATTCGGATTGATAAGACTGTACGTTCGGATCCTAGATGCTGATAGGCTAAACCAGCATTCCAGCTTTCCCCTCTCTGATGTCACATACCTATGTGTGCCCTGCTCCTCAGCTGTCTGGTCATCTGAGAGGGACGGGAGGGGAGAGGAGGGGACTGACCCCTGGATAGGACGACGTACAAAGACACGAGACCGGTCATGAGGCCGTTGTGTCTGACAGGCATTCTGCCCTGGCCTCATGTGATCCTCGAGGGGTGGGTGTGTGTGTGTGTGTCCTTGCAAGTGTTAGTGCATGCCATGTGCAGAGACACATTAAGGAGATCTTTCACAAGAATTGGGAAATGAATGACTTGGAATGGGGGTGGCTAAATATGTTCTTCTTAAGCAATTCCCTGTCCATTTCAATAACCCCCCTGCCCCAACCCCAGTCCAAGCCCTTAACCACTCAGCACAGGACATCTACTGCTGCCCATAGCCAGACACGGTTGTTTCTCAGGGTTGTGTAATATAAGTGAAATCCCATTTAGACCTGATAAGCATATATGTCCAGGCTGATAGTGTCATGCTCCAGTCATTTGGGTCCATTCTCAGTATTTCCTTTTTTTAACGGTGAAAGTGGCTGTTGGGTGATTGGAGGTTTGCTAGTGTCATGTTCTAGGTCGGGACACTGCCTTCACTTCGCTGATAGATAACTGAGCTTGAGAAAGTCTTCGATGACGGAAGGCAAATGAATAAAGTTAGCAGTTGAGAGATATCAAGATATCTGGTATGAACTGACAATCGTCTTCTTTTATCAAGTCACCGTAGTGTGTGGTTGAGTTGGCCTGCTGAGTCGAGGCTGAGTTTCTTTCACGAGTGCAGTCTATTGGGTCTCGACCTGAACATTTATCTCTCTCTTCTTTCTGTGCCTGCAGGGTTTCTTTCGGCGGACCATCCGCCTGAAGCTGGAATATGACAAGTGTGAGCGTCGCTGTAAGATACAGAAGAAGAACCGGAACAAGTGCCAATACTGCCGCTTTCAGAAGTGCCTGTCTGTGGGCATGTCTCACAATGGTGAGGATTTCTTTTCTTAAAAAAAAAAAAAGCTTTCTTTAACCTTTATTTAACTAGGCAAGTCAGTTAAGAACAAATTCTTATTTACAACGACGGACTACACCAGCCAAACCCGGACAATGCTGGGCCAGTTGTGCGCCGCCCTATGGGTCTCCCAATCCCGGCTGGTTGTGATACAGGCCGGAACACAGACATAGCCAGGTCCCTGAGTACTACTTTCTGCATACAGCACAACCTGCCAGCAGCAACCGGAGAGGAACACACACACACATACGCATTGGCACGTAGACATATTCACACATACATGTACGCCATTCAAAACCACACTCTTGAGGAACTGGTAGTTGCAATTTAACACCACATTAACACAGAAGGTTGCTTTTCAAGACTAATGAGAGTTGGTAATCACTTGAGACTGCTGTGAATCATACAATATTTAAAAAAAAAAACAATTATTCAACATTTGCACCATTTCATATTTCGCTTTATCCAGACAAAAACGATACAATTGATGCATGAGTCTCTCTGCCTCTGTGTGGTGGTCTCTATGCAGACTCTTTGGTGTTTCCTTGTGAAGGTCAGTAAAACTATACGGTGGGGTTGTAATTGCGTTGGCTGAACCCTCCTCACCCTGTGGATGTTTGAACAGAGAAATATACAGTGTGAGTCTCAGCCTGGGCCTGCCGGTCATGTGACCAGGGCTGATGGAGAGCTTTAAAGGGTAGTGCAGTGTCTTTCAATGGGATACGTTACTAGTGCAACATTACTGCCTACACACACAGTGTAAAACAAATCGTACAACAGATTTCACTGTACAGAAAAAAATCACAGACATGCATCCTCATACATACCGTACAGACAGACTAACTACAAGCACTATAAACATGAGGATATTTACTTTATGGAGAGTTAATCTACAAACAAAAACCTTGATCCAGGACAATTAGTTCAAATTCTTTGACCCTATTGGATGGATGTTGTTTACCTGTGTGTTTTATGTCAACATAAAACATGGCATTCTGAACCTTTAGCTAAGATCGATGTCCTGCCGTTTACAATGGACTGCAATAGAATTTCGAGGTTGTGTGTAGGGATGTGAAGAGGGGCCTAGCAAGATCACTGTAGCAGTCGGTCAGAGTTGCCAGACAGATGGACTGAAGGACAGACACACACATACAGATGTATGTTCTTTTGTTCCTGAGAATTGTCCTGCACACCAGGAAATGCAAACTTTTAGTGTATTTGGGTTTCAAAAAGGCTTCTAAAGTTTGCGATTCCACTTTGAAATTGCAGACTTAATTTTCCCCAAATGAAAAATGAATCAACCCCAGTACCAGTAAAACATGGACACACACTCATTTCAGGGTTTTTCTTTATTTTGACTATTTTCTATATTTCTGTATTGTAGAATAATAGTGAAGACATAAACTATGAAATAACGCATACGGAATCATGTAGTAACCTTTTTTTTTAAACAAATCAAAATATTTGAGATTCTTCAAAGCCACCCTTTCCCTTGATATCAGCTTTGCACACTCTTGGCTTTCTTTCAATCAGCTTCATGAGGTAGTCACCTGGAATGCATTTCAATCAACAGGCGTGCCTTGTTAAAAGTTAATTTGTGGAATTTCTTTCCTTCTTATTGCGTTTGAGCCAATCAGTTGTGTTGTGATAAGGTAGGGGTAGTATACAGAAGATGGCCTTATTTGGTAAAAGACCAAGTCCATATTATGGCAAAAACAGGTCAAGTAAGCAACAGAAACGACAGTCCATCATTACTTTAAGACATGAAGGTCAGTCAATCAGAAAAATGAAGAACTTTGTTTCTTTGTTTCTTCAAGTGCAGCCGCAAAAACCATCAAGCGCTACGATGAATCTGGCTCTCATGAGGACTGCCACAGGAAGACCCAGAGTTAACTCTGCTGCAGAGGATGAGTTACCAGCCTCAGAAATGGCAGCCCAAATAAATGCTTCAGAGTTCAAGTAACAGACACATCAGGGTTAACATCAACTGTTCAGAGCAGACTGTGTGAATCAGGCCTTCATGGTTGAATTGCTGCAAGAAACCACTACTACCACCAATAAAAAGGATTGATTCGCTTGGGCCAAGAAACACGAGCAATTGACATTAGACCAGTTAAAATCTGTCCATGGTCTGATGAGTCCAAATTTGAGATTTTTGGTACCAACCCCTGTGTCTTTGTGAGACACAGAGTGTGGTTCCCACCGTGAAGCATGGAGGAGGAGGTGTGATGGTGTGGAGGTTTTTTGCTGGTCACACTGTCTGTGATTTTACTTACAATTCAAGGCACACTTAACCAGCATGGCTACCACAGCATTATGCAGTGATTTGCCATACAATCTGGTTTGCGCTTTGTGGGACTATGTCCCAACACACTTTCAAGCTGTGTAAGGGCTATTTGACTAAGAAGAAGAGTGATGGAGTGCTGTTTCAGATGTCCTGGCCTCCACAATCATCCAACCTCAACCCAATTGAGATGGTTTGGGATGAGTCGGACCGCAGAGTGAAGGAAAAGCAGCCAACAAGTGCTCAGCATATGTGGGAACTCCTTCAAGACATTCCAGGTGAAGCTGGTTGAGAGAATGCCAAGAGTGTGCAAAGATGTCTTGGCGAAGGGTGGCTCCTTTGAAGAATCTAAAATATAATATTTCCAGCTGCTGCAGGGTTATTTTTCTGCTATAGCAAACTGGTTCAAATTAAGATCCTACATCTGTAGACCTGGGGACTAGTGTCAGTGAACTCATGGACACACTTCAGTTTATGAAACCACTGAATTGAACACTATCATGCTGCAGAGCAATCTAATATGTGGACTGATGCTCAACATTAGTATTTATTTCACATCTGGGATGTGTCCAAGACGAGTTTCTCCTTGTGGAAACACGTCTGTTGTATTTTCTAAATGTAACCGTATACAGGGGAAAGGACATGGGAGAGGGTGAAGGAACCTGATACACTGAGGAGGACTACAGCAGGACTACAGCCCTCCCTCCTCTTTAAGCCTTGCAACAGCATAGGTTGGGTTGTTTGTTGTTTGTGCTCTGCTGTAGAGGGTCAGAGACTCATCCTCTCACCCTCAGCTTAGCCTGATGTTCTTATCCTGGGTATCCTGATCCCTACTCAGAGCATCTCTCACTTCCTCTTTCGCTAATGAATCTTTCAAATACATTCAGCGTTTGCTTTAGCCTGCCTGGAGAGCCAGGTGGTTGGCTCTACACCTGTGAAATCGTGATTTGTCCAAATAAACATTGATGAAAAATCCAAGCTCCGGAATTACTGGTGATTGTTAGCTATTGGTGCCCATAGTATAATTAAGCAATAAGGCCCGAGGGGGTGTGGTATATGACCAAAATACCACTGTTAATTGCTGGTCGTTTGTACGACGCAACGCAGAGTGCCTGCATACAGCTATTAGCCGTTGTATATTGGCCATATACCACAAACACCCAAGGTCCCTTATTGCTAATATAAACTGGTTACCAACGTAATTAGACGAGTAAATAGTACTTTTTTGTCATATACCACAGCTTTCAGCCAATCAACATTCAGGGCTCGAACCACCCGGTTTATAAAGACAGTTATAAACTGGGTGGTTGAGCCCTGAATGCTGATTGTCTGAAAGCCGTGGTATATCGGATTGTATACAATGGGTATGACAGAAAAGTACTATTTACTGGTCTAATTACTTTGGTAAACAGTTTATAATAGCAATAAGGGACCTCGGGTGTTTGTTGTATATGGCCAATATACCATGGCTAATAGCTGTATGCAGGCACTCCACGTTGCATATCCTAGTTAGACACTTAGGATCAGATTGTCTGAAAGAGTCAGAGTTCGCTCTGTACAAAAACAACACACGCGCACACATACTAGCACTAGCTATCTGATTGGTCCTATTTCCTTTAGCGGTCTAACACATTGTTCCTCAACTGCCTCTCATCCTGCCCCCACTTCTCTCAACTGTCTCCAGGGATCCATAGCCTGTCTACATTTTACTTATTAAAAAAAAAACACGTTTGTCATTCAGCAGACGCTCTTCTCCAGAGCAACTTACAGTAAGTGCATTTATCTTTAGAAAGCTAGGTGAGACAACTACATATCTCAGTTGTGGTAAGTACATTTGTCCTCGAAGAATAGAAAACATAACAAATCTCACAACAGAAACAAAAGGCCCAGGAGGTGGGGCAGCCCAAGAGGCAGGCGTCCATCTTGTTTCCCATAACTTCCAACGTATCAGACTCCATTACCACATGCTCCTGGAAACAACCATACCTCTTCCAAGTTACACCCAAAAACCTTTGAACAACAGTGTTCATGATTTGGCAAACACATTTTTTAAAATACACATTGACTTGAGTCTCCATATCTTTCTGTTGATATGACAAACAATATACAATTGTCTTGAGTCTCCATATATCTCTCAGCAAAACAGATGCATCATTGAGTCTTGAGTCTCCATATATCTCTCAGCAAAACAGATGCATCATTGTCCTTTGTATTGTAAATACTGTATATTATTTTTTTCATGTACGTTCTCATCTGTGCAATCGCCTCTTTTCTCTCTAATTAGCGATCCGTTTTGGTCGGATGCCCCAGTCTGAGAAGCTGAAGCTGAAGGCAGAGATCCTGACGGGTGACAGGGAGGTGGAGGACCCCCAGCAGGCCGACCAGAAGACTTTGGCCAGGCACATTTATGAGGCCTACCTCAAGAACTTCAACATGAACAAGGCCAAAGCCCGCACCATCCTTACTGGCAAGACGAGCACTCCAGTAAGAGCAGTGTGTAGAATTGTGTATGTGTGTGTGTGGGGAGGGGGGGGGAGTGTTTGGATTAAAAATTAAACTAATTCTCCAAAGGGAATCATTTAAAATGTGGAAATGCAATACTATTTTTTGCAACCCTGATGATACTGCATGTCTTCTGTGCAATCAGACGGGTCCAATATTATATTTTGAATTATTCCCTTTGGAGTGCGTTGGCTGCATTTTGATCCGGTTTGAATGGGATGCAATGTGAAATCCAAACAGTCCTTGTGTGTCAACATAACCTGTTGGCAACCACTACCCACTAGAAGCCAAAGAACCATGCAACGACAGAAATAACTTGATCAATGGCATTTAGAAGCCAACGTGTCAGGACAAGGACACATCTGCCTGAATACATGAAGAACAACTCTGTATGACCCTGACTTATAATGGACCATTATCAACAGTGTTGGAAGACCACTGCACCCCTCCCTCCCTCTCTTTCTTTCTTTCTTTCTTTCTTTCTTTCTTTCTTTCTTTCTTTCTTTCTTTCTTTCTTTCTTTCTTTCTTTCTTTCTTTCTTTCTTTCTTTCTTTAAAGATGGTCCCCTTAGATCTGTGGTCTTTCATCACATAGGAGAATAAATGGGTGGGGTAAGGGGGAGGTTATGTGGTGAGTGGTTGAAATCCATCTTCGTTGGGTGTAGGTGTGGCAGACGTCAGAGAGGAGGGTCACGGGATTGTAAACCGTGAGTAGAAGTGGTGGATCAACGACACAGTAACACTGTATGGATAGACATCCCACTCAGCTTTAGCGTAGCCTTTAGCAATTCATTGTACTGTCTCCTGCACATTGCAGTGTCTTCTGACCTTGTTTTCTGTTGTTGATCAAGCTGCTCTTACCCAGCTGCCACAATCAGCAATAATATTCTGGCCTGCATTGCCAGTCAGATGTTGGGAGCGTATCATATTGTGAGTTGAGTAAGCTGTGTGTTGTACACAGCTCTCAGTTAGGAGCAAGTGCTGGACTGGCTGCTGTGGGAACGTTCACCACCGCAGCTCTGGTCGTGTACTTACAGCCTGACCAACACGGTGACCCAGATAAGTGTTGTTTACCACCGCAGCTCTGGTCGTGTACTTACAGCTTGACCAACACGGTGACCCAGATACGTGTTGTTTACCACCGCAGCTCTGGTCGTGTACTTACAGCCTGACCAACACGGTGACCCAGATACGTGTTGTTCACCACCGCAGCTCTGGTCGTGTACTTACAGCCTGACCAACACGGTGACCCAGATACGTGTTGTTTACCACCGCAGCTCTGGTCGTGTACTTACAGCCTAACCAACACGGTGACCCAGATACGTGTTGTTTACCACCGCAGCTCTGGTCGTGTACTTACAGCCTGACCAACACGGTGACCCAGATACGTGTTGTTTACCACCGCAGCTCTGGTCGTGTACTTACAGCCTGACCAACACGGTGACCCAGATACGTGTTGTTTACCACCGCAGCTCTGGTCGTGTACTTACAGCCTGACCAACACGGTGACCCAGATACGTGTTGTTTACCACCGCAGCTCTGGTCGTGTACTTACAGCCTGACCAACACGGTGACCCAGATACGTGTTGTTTACCACCGCAGCTCTGGTCGTGTACTTACAGCCTGACCAACACGGTGACCCAGATACGTGTTGTTCACCACCGCTGCTCTGGTCGTGTACTTACAGCCTGACCAACACGGTGACCCAGATACGTGTTGTTTACCACCGCAGCTCTGGTCGTGTACTTACAGCCTGACCAACACGGTGACCCAGATACGTGTTGTTTACCACCGCAGCTCTGGTCGTGTACTTACAGCCTGACCAACACGGTGACCCAGATACGTGTTGTTTACCATCGCAGCTCTGGTCGTGTACTTACAGCCTGACCAACACGGTGACCCAGATACGTGTTGTTTACCACCGCAGCTCTGGTCGTGTACTTACAGCCTGACCAACACGGTGACCCAGATACGTGTTGTTTACCACCGCAGCTCTGGTCGTGTACTTACAGCCTGACCAACACGGTGACCCAGATACGTGTTGTTCACCACCGCAGCTCTGGTCGTGTACTTACAGCCTGACCAACACGGTGACCCAGATACGTGTTGTTTACTACCGCAGCTCTGGGCGTGTACTTACAGCCTGACCAACACGGTGACCCAGATACGTGTTGTTTACCACCGCAGCTCTGGTCGTGTACTTACAGCCTGACCAACACGGTGACCCAGATACGTGTTGTTTACCACCGCAGCTCTGGTCGTGTACTTACAGCCTGACCAACACGGTGACCCAGATACGTGTTGTTTACCACCGCAGCTCTGGTCGTGTACTTACAGCCTGACCAACACGGTGACCCAGATACGTGTAGTTCACCACCGCAGCTCTGGTCGTGTACTTACAGCCTGACCAACACGGTGACCCAGATACGTGTTGTTCACCACCGCAGCTCTGGTCGTGTACTTACAGCTTGACCAACACGGTGACCCAGATACGTGTTGTTTACCACCGCAGCTCTGGTCGTGTACTTACAGCCTGACCAACACGATGACCCAGATACGTGTTGTTTAGCAGCCTCACACTCTAAAAAACAACATGTTGAAAACACCTCATGAGAGTCAGTGATAACAGTTGAGTTTAAGTTCACAGTCCTTGTGTATTTTCTATTGGAGCTGGTGTCCTTGCAGTGCTTGCTTGAAGAAGCGCAGGCAGCCGTGTTTTTGTAAGACGTGGCTCTATCTAAGGGTACAGACCTGATTAGATGAGATTGTACTGTTGTTTGTTTTGCTACAGTGTAGGACATCACAGCTAATCTAGACCCGGTTTGCCCTGTCCCTCAACAGACATATTCCAGGAGAAATAAGCTACTGTAACCTTCACAGTTACATAACAACAACCAAAATAAAATGTAGGTTTTGAGACTGTGATGAACGGAGGTGTTCTATAATGTACTCTACGATCAAGGACAGGACTTGGGTTATGTTACAATGAGGATTTACAACTGCTTGCGATAAAGGCTCTCTTTTCTTTCTGTCAATAAATGTTTTATATAGGCTCACTATCGCTACATGTAGGCAGGACTGTTTGTGAAACATATCGTTCCTTCATTCTAGTAGTAGTAGTAATATTACAAATACCTACAGTTGAAGTCGGAAGTTTACATCCACTTAGGTTGGAGTCATTAAAACTCGTTTTTTCAACCACCTCACACATCTCTCTTAACAAACTATAGTTTTGGCAAGTTGTTTAGGACATCTACTTTGTGCATGACACTGTAACGTCGTTCGTCTGTTGTATGAAGAGAGTCAGACCGAAATGCAGCGTGTAGGTTATTCATGACTTTAATGAAGGAATAGCGGTACATGAAATAACTCAAAAATACAAAAAACAACAAACGGAACGAAAAACCTATTACAGCCTATCTGGTGACTACAACACAGAGACTGATTGAGAATCGCCCCAGGCAGCCAAACCTAACTAGAAACACCCCTAATCAACCGCAATCCCAAATAATACAAACCCCAATACGAATACAACATATAAACCCATGTCACACCCTGGCCTACCCAAACATATAACAAAAAACACAAAATACAATGACCAAGGCGTGACAGAACCCCCCCCCCCTAAGGTGCGGACTCCGGGACGCACCTCAAGAGCATAGGGAGGGTCCGGGTGGGCGTCTGTCCATGGTGGCGGTTCTGGCTCGGGATGTGGACCCCACTCCATAAATGTCCTAGTTCCTCCCCTTCGCGTCCTGGGATAATCCACCTTCTCCGCCGACCATGGCCTAATAGTCCTCACCCTGATCCCCACATAACTGAGGGGCAGCTCGGGACCGAGGGGCAGCTCGGGACCGAGGGGCAGCTCGGGACCGAGGGGCAGCTCGGGACAGAGGGGCATCTCGGGACAGAGGGGCAGCCCGGGACAGAGGGGCAGCCCGGGACAGAGGGGCAGCCCGGGACAGAGGGGCAGCCCGGGACAGAGGGGCAGCCCGGGACAGAGGGGCAGCCCGGGACAGAGGGGCAGCCCGGGACAGAGGGGCAGCCCGGGACAGAGGGGCAGCCCGGGACAGAGGGGCAGCCCGGGACAGAGGGGCAGCCCGGGACAGAGGGGCAGCCCGGGACAGAGGGGCAGCCCGGGACAGAGGGGCAGCCCGGGACAGAGGGGCAGCCCGGTACTGAGGGGAAGCCCAGTACTGAGAGGAAGCTCAGTACTGAGAGGAAGCTTAGGCAGGTAGTAGGCTCCGGTAAATCCTGGCTGGCTGGTGGAACTGGATGATTCAGGTTGTCTGGCCGATCTAGAAGATCTTGGCAGACTGGCACTTCTGGCGGATCTTGGCAGACTGGCACTTCTGGCGGATCCTGGCAGACTGGCGACGCTGGGCCGACTGGCGGCGCTGGGCAGACTGGGAGCACTGGGCAGACTGGGAGCACTGGCGGCGCTGGGCAGACTGGGAGCACTGGGCAGACTGGGAGCACTGGCGGCGCTGGGCAGACTGGGAGCACTGGGCAGACTGGGAGCACTGGCGGCGCTGGGCAGACTGGGAGCACTGGTGGCGCTGGGCAGACTGGGAGCACTGGCCGCACTGGGCAGACTGGGAGCCCTGGCGGCGCTGGGCAGACTGGGAGCCCTGGCGGCGCTGGGCAGACTGGGAGCCCTGGCGGCGCTGGGCAGACTGGGAGCCCTGGCGGCGCTGGGCAGACTGGGAGCCCTGGCGGCGCTGGGCAGACTGGGAGCCCTGGCGGCGCTGGGCAGACTGGGAGCCCTGGCGGCGCTGGGCAGACTGGGAGCACTGGCGGCGCTGGGCAGACTGGGAGCACTGGCGGCGCTGGGCAGACTGGGAGCACTGGCGGCGCTGGGCAGACAGGAGACTCCGGCAGCGCAGGAGAGGAGAAAGGCTCTGGCTGCGCTGAACAGGCGAGGCGCACTGGAGGCCTGGTGCGTGGTGCTGGAACTGGTGGTACTTGATCGAGGACACGCATAGGAAGCCTGGTGCGGGGAGCTGCTACCGGAGGACTGGTGTGTGGAGGTGGCACAGGATGGGCTAGACCGTGAAGGCGTACTGGAGATCTTGAGAGCAGTGTAGGCACAGGACGTGCAAGGCTAGGGATGTGCACAGGAGGCCTGATACGTGAGGCTGGCACCAACTTCACCAGCTGACTAACACGCACCTCAGGTTGAGTATAGAGCGCTAACTCAGGTGCTATCAAATCCCCGACACGATCCGTCGGACGAATATTATATCTATAGCACCAAGCTAGCAACTCCCTCATTACTCTCCACTCCACTTTCCCCATTAACTCCTTCACAGTCTCTGCTTCGCTCACCTCTAACACTGGCTCTGGTTCTGGTCTCCTACTTGGCTCCTCACAATGAACAAGGAGAGTTGGCTCAGGTCTATCTCCTGACTCAGCCATACTCTCCCTAAGCCTCCCCCAAAAATTTTTGGGGTGACTTTCCGGTTTCCAACCGCGTCGCCGTGCTGCCTCCTCATACCTGCGCCTCTCCGCTTTAGCTGCTTCTATTTCCTCCTTGGGACAGCGATATTCTCCCGGCTGCGCCCAGGGTCCTTTACCGTCGAATTCCTCCTTCCATGTCCAATCTCCAAATGGTGCAGTCTCTCCCACTGCAACTGCTCTTCATGATTAACAGGGAGAGTAGGCTCAGGTCTGACTCCTG
The DNA here is from genome assembly GCF_021184085.1 of Oncorhynchus gorbuscha. Taxonomy (NCBI): domain Eukaryota; kingdom Metazoa; phylum Chordata; class Actinopteri; order Salmoniformes; family Salmonidae; genus Oncorhynchus; species Oncorhynchus gorbuscha. The sequence goes on along the minus strand of NC_060173.1, from coordinate 46,062,164 downwards.
ACTCAGCCACTCTCTCTCTGCGTTTTCCCCCATTACTTTCGGTTTTCGCTCTGTATAGCCTTGCTTTCCTTTTCGACTCCATACGTCTATAGCCCTCTTCGCATTGCTGTAGGGAATCCCAGGCGGGCGCCTGCACTCTCTCTGGGTCGGCCGCCCACCTGTCGATTTCTTCCCACGTCGTATAATCCATGCTTCTGCTGTCCATAACGTTGTCCTTTAACTCCTGCCAGTTCACACGCTGCTCGGTCTGTGAGTGGTGGTGGGTGTTTCTGTAACATCCTTCGTCTGTTGTATGAAGAGAGTCAGACCGAAATGCAGCGTGTAGGTTATTCATGACTTTAATGAAGGAATAGCGGTACATGAAATAACTCAAAAATACAAAAAACAACAAACGGAACGAAAAACCTATTACAGCCTATCTGGTGACTACAACACGGAGACGGGAACAAACACCCACAAAATACACCGCGAAAGTCAGGCTGTCTAAATACGGTTCTCAATCAGAGACAACGACAAGCACCTGACTCTGATTGAGAATCGCCCCAGGCAGCCAAACCTAACTAGACACACCCCTAATCAACCGCAATCCCAAATAATACAAACCCCAATACGAATACAACATATAAACCCATGTCACACCCTGGCCTACCCAAACATATAACAAAAACACAAAATACAATGACCAAGGCGTGACAGACACAAGTAATTTTTCCAACAATTGTTTACAGACAGATTATTTAATTTATAATTCACTGTATCACAATTCCAGTGGGTCAGAAGGCTTTAGACACTTCTGATAGGCTAATTGACATCATTTGAGTCAATTGGAGGTGTACCTGTGGATGTATTTCAAGACCTACCTTCAAACTCAGTGCCTTTTTGGTTGACATCATGGGAAAATCAAAAGAAATCAGCCAAGACCTCAATTTTGTTTTGTAGACATCCACAAGTCTGGTTCATCCTTGGGAGCAATTTCCAAACGCCTGAAGGTACCACGTTCATCTGTACAAACAATAGTACACAAGTATAAACATGGGACCACGCAGCCATCATACCGCTCAGGAAGGAGACACATTCTGTCTCCTAGAGATGAACGTACTTTGGTGCGAAAAGTGCAAATCAATCCCAGAACAACATCAAAGGACCTTGTGAAGATGCTGGAGGAAACCGGTACAGACGTATCTATATCCACAGTTAAACAAGTCCTATATGGACATAACCTGATTGGCCGCTCAGCAAGGAAGAAGCCACTGCTCCAAAACCACCATAAAAAAAGCCAGACTACGGTTTGCAACTGTACATGGGGACAAAGATCGTACTTTTTGGAGAAATGTCCTCTGGTCTGATGAAACAAAAATATAACTTTTTGGCCATAATGACCATTGTCATGTTTGGAGGAAAAAGGGGGAGGCTTGCAAGCTGTAGAACACCATCCCAACCGTGAAGCATGGGGGTGGCAGCATCATGTTGTGGGGGTGCATTGCTGCTGGAGGGACTGGTGCACTTCACAAAATAGTTGGCATCATGAGGCAGGAAAATGATGTGGATATATTGAAGCAACATCTGAAGACGTCAGTCAGGAAGTTACAGCTTGGTCGCAAATGGGTCTTCCAAATGGACAATGACCCCAAGCAAACTTACAAAGTTGTGGCAAAATGGCTTAAGGACAACAAAGTCAAGGTGGGCAGAACTGGAAAAGTGTGTGCGAGCAAGGAGGCCAACAAACCTGACTCCGTTACACCAGCTCTGTCAGGAGGAATGGGCCAAAATGCACCCAATTTATCGTGGGAAGCTTGTGAAAGGCTACCTGAAACGTTTGACCCAAGTTAAACAATTTAAAGGCAATGCTACCAAATACTAATTGAGTATATGTAAACTTCTGACCCACTGGGAATGTGATAAAATAAATAAAGCTGAAATAAATCATCCTCTCTACTATTATTCTGACATTTCACAATGTTTCACAATAAAATAACGTAACGTAAGACAGGGAATTTTTACTAGGATTAAATGTCAGGAATTGTGAGAAACTGAGTTTAAATGTATTTGGCTAAGGTGTAAGTAAACTTCCGACTTCAACTGTATCTCATCCACAGGGTCTAGGTAGGGGCTAGGGTTCCGTTTGAAATAGTTTCCTATCTACCAGCCTTCCTTCATACAGGGCTGTCATTACACATGACTACAGACTATGTTTCCTCACCACCTTGTCTCCCTCCATGCCCCTGCAGCCCTTCGTCATCCATGACATGGAGACCCTCCAGCTGGCAGAACAGACCCTGGTGGCTAAGATGGTGGGCACGGCCGGAGGCCATCTCCTTGAGAAGGAGGCTGAGGTCCGCATCTTCCACTGCTGCCAGTGCACCTCCGTAGAGACGGTCACAGAGCTAACCGAGTTCGCCAAGTCTGTCCCCGGCTTCTCCAGCCTGGACCTGAACGACCAGGTGACTCTGCTGAAGTACGGCGTGTACGAGGCACTGTTCGCCCTGCTGGCATCGTGTATGAACAAGGACGGCCTCCTGGTGGCCTACGGATCGGGCTTCATCACCAGGGAGTTCCTCAAGAGTCTGAGGAGGCCCTTCAGCGACATGATGGAGCCAAAGTTTCAGTTCGCCATGAAGTTCAACGGGCTGGAGCTGGATGACAGTGACCTGGCTCTGTTTGTGGCTGCCATCATCTGCTGTGGAGGTGAGAGAGAGAGAACGGGAGAGGCTGGGATCTGGGGTTAATGACCACTAATTGGTACACTAATTGGTTTTAGTGTTAATTACTACACATCTTCTTGATGGATTTGCTAGTCCCCTCAATGCCAATCATAATGTCTCTTCTTGGGTTGACATAATCCTTTCTCTAACTCTCCTCTCCTTTTTTCTCTACCTCAGACCGCCCTGGCCTGGTGAACGTGACCCACATCGAGTGCATGCAGGAGAACATTGTTCAGGTGCTGCAGCTCCACCTGCTGGCCAACCACCCAGACGACACCTTCCTCTTCCCCAATCTGCTGCAGAAACTTGCCGACCTACGTCAACTTGTCACCGAGCATGCGCAGTTGGTCCAGGAGATCAAGAAGACAGAGGACACGTCACTCCACCCCCTGCTGCAGGAGATCTATAGGGACATGTACTGAGATATTGAGCCGAGGGAGAAGGGCTGGGGGCTGAGAACACACACCTCACCCTCTATTTTGGGGACATGTACTGAGCCTAGAAAAGAGGTGGTCTGCCATTTTGGGGATGAAGGCGTGAACAGTCTATCTGAACTGTCCCACGGTGATAGGTTTGAACCACTGAACCCCCAGATACAGGGTTGCTCGTGTTTCTCAGCAGCAAGAGTATTGGTGTTTATGAGGCCCAGACATCACAGGACAAGACAGAACTACAGGACACTATTCTGGGGCACCTGCAGGGTCCACTACTCCTACATGGACCTCTAGGGCCGTATTACGTGTGTGGAGGGGCAGTGTGGGGCTGAATTGAGTCTCCTGTCCTATCCTAGTGTTCATCCTAATGCAGTTCCCAGCTAGAGAACATGTATCGGGCTGGAGTACACAGATCAAATAATACATTTCTGTTTTGGGTAAGTAAGATTCAGTCAGACTATAACCGCCAGAATCCCTGCTTAGGTACACGCTTAAAGGGGCCTGCACTGAGCCGTACTCCGGCACGAGAGTGGAGAACAGCAGAACTTACTCTTCAGAACACCACTTCAGCGGTATGTTTATAACTATGCCTTTTTGTACCGAACGTGAGAGCGAGAGGAAAGAATGATAGTGATGCCCACCTACTTTGCAGTAAAGACACCCAAGTGACTTCAATGCCGACTACAGATTTTAGATGTGAGTGACTGTGTCTCACAGCAAGGCAGCTTTTTCAGTGATTGGCTGTGCTCCCCCAGTGAAGTACAGATGTAGGTTTTTTATTTGAGATGGTTTTGCTACAGCAGGATAATACTTCTGCAGCAACAGGAAATGTGAATTATAATTCATGGACATTTTCTGTGGGGGTTGATACCTTTTCCGTTAGTGCCAATCAAGTCTGAAATGTAAAAGGAGAATTTGCAAACGCTAGAAACCTTTTACCCTACACGTTTGCATTTCCTGCTGTGCAGGAAAATTCTCAGCGACTAAAAGAGTGATTTAAGATCCTACATCTGTCATGGGATTGCATGGTCAGTTTCCTAATGCACCATACTGTACCAGACTATTGTCCCTCAGATGCAGCTGCAGCGGCTCAAAATCCAACTCACAGGACAAGTAAATGTAACAGATTGCTTCATTCATTTTGGGAAAGCTCTCCTGTGCCTTATCAAATTCTTTCACCTGCTTAGGCGATAACAAATCATGTATTATCAATGAGATTCCTCTGAAAAACTATAACTATAATTTAGCCATTGATTTAACATGGTCACGTTCACTTATGTTATCATGGATGAGGCTAAAGAGTTTCAGTAATTGCTCCCTCTATATCTCTCTGAATATTCTGTCCTTTGCTATTTTCGACACAAGACCGACAGCCTCAGTTGGACAGACACACTCTTGGCCTCAACAGGCCTCCGTTGTTCCAACATCAGTTTACTCTTCAGTCATTCTACAGAGAATTATTCCCCATGTGCTGTACAGGGATGGTTTTCACGTCCCTTCCCATCCGTCTCATTTTCCTCTCCTATCTAGACCAAACTCTAACAGGGAGGCTTTGGTGCGCATTATATTAATTTCATAAAACCAATGTGAAACTCAATGAACTTTAACCGATTTTTTTACAGTACTTTCACGAACAAAGGGAAACAAACTACGATGTCAATAGTGTTTCCCCCACCCTTCAGAACATGGCTCTATCAGGACATTTTGTTTGGAAGTAGTTTGATTTTCTTCATAAAACATTCATAAGACATTCAGAAAAGACCACTGTCAGAGATTCACTATGTAAATGCACCCACAATGCAACACTAAAGCACAAGTATGCTTCCGAGATGTGATATGAGTCTATGTGGTATACTGTACCTCTGTAACTATGCCTTTTTGAGAAAAAAAACACATATTTGGCACTCCATCTTGTTTTGCGTTCTGGTATTAAAGGTCTAATCCGACGTTAAACTACATTAAAACCTTAACACATGCAGATTGAGAGCAGGTTTACCACATTTTAAGCAATTTTAAGCAATACCAGAAAGCCTGTTATTTTACTCTCTCACTCATATTATCACCCCCATTACACATATCTGACTTACTCTCTTACTCAATCATCTCTCTCTCTCTCTCTCTCTCTCTCTCTCTCTCTCTCTCTCTCTCTCTCTCTCTCTCTCTCTCTCTCTCTCTCTCTCTCTCTCTCTTACTCTCTCTTCTCTCCCTTTCTTGCTCTCTCTCTGTCACAGTGCCTCATTTGGCTTGGTCCTCTTTCTTGCCCCATAGATTGAGGGCCCGATTCAATCTGTAGTGTGGAAGATCTGCGTTGCAGCTCGGATGACATTTAAAGTTCATTTCCGATAGAGCCGACAAAAGCAGCGTTTAGTGTGAATGCAATCTCTGCAAACGCGGTAACATTGCCTTTAAATGTTAGATCTTCCGAGCCCTTAGGTTTAGGGAATTATGCTACACAACGATGATACTTTCTTTTGGATTGATGAAAGATGACCATTGTTGCGCTCTCATTTTCTTACAAAATAGAATAGCAAACATTTAAACTCTGACTGGTATAATATGGAATGTCAACTAACCCAGCTCTCTCCGTGATTTGAAATATTAATGGATGACAACTTACACCTGAATGTTAGAATCTAGTAGAGATGACACACTAAAACTGCTTCATCAAACCAGCCATCGATCCCTCACAGAGCTAATGGGAATGCTGCAAAAGCATAATGAAATAATCATTCACGTGTGCATGTTTTTCTGACGGAAGTACGTTCTTAAGTGCATTTTCTGTGAGGGAATGTTTTTTGTTCTTTGCTTACCGTACCAAATTCTCATCTGAATCCATAAATCAATGATTTGGTTTCATGTAATGGACCTAGATTCACTCGCTGCACCACATTGTATAAATGCTTTGTACATAGATTCAGTGATTATGTGATTGCTTGCCCCAACTATAACTGGAGGTTTACAAGATATGAACTAATATTGGATATGTTTTGTATTCCTCTTTGTCTGGTAAATACTTTTCAATGTTTTCAATTGTACAGAAATGCAGGTATGTTTTTTGCTTAAAAGCCAAATCCACACCAAAAAAATATTTTGGTATTTATTTCATTAGTCCACTGTTAATACAGTCCCAAAATGTATTTCATGTCAGCAGTCAAGTTTTTAAAATATAGGATTTTCAGGAAGCAAAGTGTTTCGCATCATATGATGCATTTTGTATCATTATGATGATGTGGCAAGTGACACTTTGCTTCTTGGAAGTCCAATATCTTGGAAATTTGACTGCCGACATGGACTAATGAAAAAAAGACCACAATATCGATTTGGGGGGATTTTTTATTTTAAGCCCTACCTAATTTGACCATGTTATAATTGAGTTGGATCTTATTTTTATACTAAAGCTAAAGCATATCTATGAGTAGATCGGAAATTGTTCTGTTGAAGAGTGCAATGTAAATAGAGTAACTAAGAGTAACTAAGTAACTGGTGATATAACCATAGATTTGATTCCCAATGGGGACATTCCTTTTGTTAATTCCCACACTATAGAGGGAGAGTTAACATGTTATGTACAGTGTGTGCTGTGCTTAGCTTTAGGGATACTAAAAGCACTCGTAGTTAATATCAAGACTTGACCGCGAAACCTGCTATGGGTTATTGGCACTACTTTTTCACTAGACAACGTGATCTGGATATAATCTTTGTCTTGAAGAGACAGAAGTAAATAATTAGCGTTAAGACTGGTAATAATACAGTACTTACAAGTCTCCTTCTACGTTGTCATCTCAGGTTGAAGATTAAATAGTAGAGGAGATGTTTAGGGCGTAGTTTCACGATTCACAACATAAATGCTCCATAATTGCCTCTCCGTGTACTTCAAGCCAAGCGGTTTTTGTCGTTTTTGTGGCCCTATTATATCCCTTCTCTGTATTGATAAATATATACGACATTATGCACTCATAACTTGTCCACTTAGACACAATGCACAGCGATTTCATGACAGTCAAATGCAGTTGAAGAAAAATGCAGCAATAAGATGCAGTATATTGTTTATTACCACGCTCCCATTGTATCAAGCTTTTTGCCTGCTTCCTTTCTCCTCCTCGCTCACTGCTATGTTCTAACTTAACCATAATCATGCCATATGTTAGAGGGCTGAATTATTTCAAGCTGCCTGTAGTGGTAGTTCTATAGTATGTATTCCTCGGGAATGTCAGGCCTCCATAGAATGCAACGATGCTTTAATCCACTGCCACCTGGATCTAGATTCTAGAATCGCCAGGTGAACTGAACACATTAGGGATTAAACACAACCCGTGCCTTAACCCATGCCATACAACATTAGACACAATACAGTATAGCCCTAAAGATGCACACAGGTCTGTGTCACCAAGGTGCTGGTATGGATGTGACACTACACAGTACGGAGATACACAAAGAGAGGATATGACATAGTGACAGAATTAGGGAAGGTATCAGAATTGTGATAGGCAGACGGATTATTGTTGAATCTGTGGAACACAATGACTGTTTGGAATCACGATCTTCCAAATGAGAGAGATCTCTGTCTTGCAATAGTGAAAATACAAACAAGGTAATATAATGGTTCAAATACTAGAGATTTCTGCCCCCCTTCGTGACGTATATTATTTTGTGTTGAATTGTCAAGCAACTTTTGACAAGTATCAGGGAAAATGTTGTCTTCCTTAGGTTGTCGTAGTTTAGGACATAGCGGGGGACTCTTCTTCTTGTTGAGTTTATAGGGCACTGCCATACAGCACACAAATAATAATAGCAATAATAATAATAACAAATAAATAAAACTACATAGAAATGACGAGGGCATCAGATATAGGAAATACGACTTTGATTCTGTATTCATTTACTAAATGTCATGGAGTTGATGCAGTGTTTTTATGGCTAGTGTCATGCACAGATACCGGAGATGATCTTTAGAGGTTTATGTGTACTGTGGCTTTGTATCAATACTGTAAATGTTTGACAAATGTACTGTATATCTTAGTCATTTAAACAATAAACAAGTTGACTTTGAATGGACTTTAAAATAAAATGATTTTAAAATCCAACATTATTGTCCATCTGTTTTTTTATGTGAATAATAACATTGTATTGATGGTGAGAGCTGAATATATGAAAGAAACAGGCGATTCTAGGATTTTTGTTGATGGGGTGGCCAATGGGGCACCAAGAACCAGTCATGTATTTTTTTTAAAATCCCAGCCCCCGTTCCCGCAGGAGGCCTTTTGGTAGGCCGTCATTGTAAATAAGAATTTGTTCTTAACTGATCTGCCTAGTTAAATTAAGGTTAAATAAAAAACTAATTAAATAAAAATGGGTGGCCATGGGAAATCAACAAATTGTTTCACAAATAGCGTTTGAAAATTGTCTTGAACTACGATTCAATGTATTAAATAACTTTACATTTGTTACTGCCCTAATTTATTGAAATCCATTAGAAGAGATCCATATTGATCCATATTCAAGCTAGATACGTGTTCAGTGGTAACACCCCGTCCAATGATTTTTTTGAAAGTTTAAGCTAATTTACTGCATTTCTACATGCTATTTGCTATTTGTAGAACAGATAAAAACAAGCAACGAGAGATATACACTGAGTGTACAAAACATTAGGAACAACTTCCTAATATGGAGTTGCAGCCATGTTTGCCCTCAGAACAGCCTCAATTCTTCAGGGCAGGGACTCTACAATGTATCACAAGCTTTCCACAAGAATGCTGGCCAATGTTGAATCCAACGCTTCCCACAGTTCTCAAGTTGGCTGGATGTCCTTTGAGTGATGTACCATTCTTGATGCACAAATGTTGAGCGTGAAAAACCCAGCATCATTGCAGTTCTTGACACAAACCAGTGTGCCTGGCACCAACTACCATAGCCTGTTCAAAGGCACTTAAATATTTTGTCTTGCCATTCACTCTCTGAATGGCACACATACACATCCGTGTGTCAATCGTCTCAATCCATTGAAATGGATTGAACAGGTGTCATCAATAAGGGATCATAGCTTTCACCTGGATTCACCTGGTCAGTCTATGTCATAGAAAGAGCAGGTGTTTCTAATGTTTTGTACACTCAGTGTATAACATTCTTGAACAAACATGCCATAACCTAGAGCAATTAGCTATTAGCTATCTCAGCACCGGGATTAAAAACGAGTCTAGCTTTCTGTCAAGTCAAACCAAAGTTACCCAGCCATCTTCCACCTCTGCAATGCCTTCATCAACTCAACTGAGTTGTTCTTCTTCTAAGATCAGGTTTAACGGCAGTTGGGTCTGCTCCAAGAGGTATTCACGGGTCCAAAACGTTGGGTCTGCTCCAAAATGGACCTGGTTCTTTCCCACCCGGACCTGATAAGCATAATACTTTTTAAAATATAGAGACCTGTTCCGAACGGACCCGGGGCCCGTTTCCATATAGACTTGGTCAGATCCAATCCGAGTGAGGGAAGCAGCAGAAAATAAACATTTTAAGCTACGTCATTAACCGGATCTGATAAAGTGCAAGAGGTACTGCTCTAGAAGGCAGGGCGAGGGCTGTACTGTGAGCAAGTGACATGGGGAGGAGTGACACAACCAACCACGCTTTAGTAGCTACCATAGCTACCATGGCTAGGTTATTAATGATCAAATACTGAATGATTACATGGTGTCAGTCATGGACTGCATCAAACCGAGACGCTAGTTAAGCTAGCTAGGCTAACTATGCTGCAGCGCTTTCTGATCCTACAGTTACAAATTACAACTCCATTCAGAATATTAAGTAGCAGCCTACCAGTGGGTCTTGGTCGTTGTAGTCTTTCCTTCTCAAATCAAATCGAATCAAATGTTGACAAACGTTATTTGTCACATGCGCCGGATACAACAGGTGTAGACCTTACAGTGAAATGCTTACCTACAAGCCCTTAACCAACAATGTAGTTTTAAGAAAAATAAGGGTGAAGTAAAAAATAGATAAGTAAAATATAAAAATAGATCAAATAAATCATTAAAGAGCAGCAGTAAAAGAACAGTAAGGCTATGAGGCTATATACAGGGGGTACCAGTACTGAGTCAATGAGCGGCGGCACCGGTTAGTCGAGGGAATTGAGGTAATATGTACATGTAGGTAGAGTTAAAGTGACTATGCATAGATAATAAACAGAGTAGCAACAGCGTAAAAGAAGGAGGGGGACAATGCAAATAGTCTGGGTAGACATTTCATTAGCTGCGTTAGAAGCGTTTAAGAAGCCTTTTGGACCTAGACTTGGCGCTCCGGTACGACGTGCCGTGCGGTAGCAGAGAGAACAGGCCTTCCTCTGACACCGCCTGGTATTGGAGGACCCGGATGGCAGGAAGCTTGGCCCCAGTAATGTACTGGGCCATACCCACTTACCTCTGTAGTACCTTGTGGTCGGAGGCCAAGCAGTTGCCATACCAGGCAGTGGTAGGCTTGATTACCAACAACGACGAGACGGCCTACAGGGAGGAGGTGAGGGCCCTCGGAGTGTGGTGTCAGGAAAATAACCTCACACTCAACGTCAACAAAACTAAGGAGATGATTGTGGACTTCAGGAAACAGCAGAGGGAACACCCCCCTATCCACATCGATGGAACAGTAGTGGAGAGGGTAGCAAGTTTTAAGTTCCTCGGCATACACATCACAGACAAACTGAATTGGTCCACTCACACAGACAGCATCGTGAAGAAGGCGCAGCAGCGCCTCTTCAACCTCAGGAGGCTGAAGAAATTCGGCTTGTCACCAAAAGCACTCACAAACTTCTACAGATGCACAATCAAGAGCATCCTGGCGGGCTGTATCACCGCCTGGTACGGCAACTGCTCCGCCCTCAACTGTAAGGCTCTCCAGAGGGTAGTGAGGTCTGCACAACGCATCACCGGGGGCAAACTACCTGCCCTCCAGGACACCTACACCACCCGATGTTACAGGAAGGCCATAAAGATCATCAAGGACATCAACCACCCGAGCCACTGCCTGTTCACCCCGCTATCATCCAGAAGGCAAGGTCAGTACAGGTGCATCAAAGCTGGGACCGAGAGACTGAAAAACAGCTTCTATCTCAAGGCCATCAGACTGTTAAACAGCCACCACTAACATTGAGTGGCCGCTGCCAACACACTGACTCAACTCCAGCCACTTTAATAATGGGAATTGATGGGAATGATGTAAATATATCACTAGCTACTTTAAACAATGCTACCTTATATAATGTTACTTACCCTACATTATTCATCTCATATGCATACGTATATACTGTACTCTATATCATCGACTGCATCCTTATGTAATACATGTATCACTAGCCACTTTAACTATGCCACTTTGTTTACATACTCATCTTATATGTATATACTGTACTCGATACCATCTACTGTATCTTGCCTATGCTGCTCTGTACCATGACTCATTCATATATCCTTATGTACATATTCTTTATCCCCTTACACTGTGTATAAGACAGTAGTTTAGGAATTGTTAGTTAGATTACTTGTTGGTTATTACTGCATTGTCAGAACTAGAAGCACAAGCATTTCGCTACACTCGCATTAACATCTGCTAACCATGTGTATGTGACAAATAAAATTTGATTTGATTTGATTTGATTTTGATTTGATACAACCAGTCAGGATGCTCTCCATGGTGCAGCTGAAGAACCTTTTGAGGATTTAAGGACCCATGCCAAATCTTTTCAGTCTCCTGAGGGGGAAAAGGCATTGTCATGCCCTCTTCATGACTGTCTTGGTGTGTTTGGACCATTCTAGTTTGTTGGTGATGTGGACACCAAGGAAATTGAAGCTCTCAACCTGCTCCACTACAGCCCTGTCGATGAGAATGGGGGCTTGCTCGGCCCTCCTTGCTCGGCAGAGTGGAGTGCAATAGAGAGTGCATCATCTGTGTATCTGTTGGGGCGGTATGCAAATTGGAGTGGGTCTAGGTTTTGTGGGATAATGGTGTTGATGTGAGCCATGACCAGCCTTTCAAAGCACTTCATGGCTACAGACATGAGTGCAATGGGTCGGTAGTCATTTAGGCAGGTTACCTTAGTGTTCTTGGGCACAGGGGCTATAGAGGCCTGCTTGAAACATGTTGGTATTACAGACTCAGTCAGGGACAGAATGAAAATGTCAGTGAACACACTTGCCAGTTGGTCAGCTTATGGAGTACACGTCCTGGTGCTTCCTGCTTTAGTTTTTGCTTGTTAGCAGGAATCAGGAGGATAGAATTATGGCCAGATTTGCCAAATGGAGGGTGAAGGAGAGCTTTGTACGCGTCTCTGTGTGTTGAGTAAAGGTGGTCAAGAGTTTTTTTCCTCTGTTTGCACATTTAACATGCTGGTAGAAATGAGGTCAAATGGATTTAAGTCTCCCTGCATTAAAGTACCCAGCCACTAGGAGTGCCGCCTCTGGATAAGCATTTTCCTGTTTGCTTATGCCTGTATACAACTCATTGAGTGCAGTCTTAGTGCCAGCATCGGTTTGTGGTGGTAAATAGACAGCTACGAAGAATATAGTGTGGCGTACAGCAGGTCAGCCACCAGGGGGAGACTCGTCGAGGCCTGGTGACAGACGGAGTATACATCACGAGGCGATGGCTCCGTCTGCTGGACGTGCCAAGTCTCGACGTGTTCGCGGGCCAGGAGTACTTAGGGCTGATTGGGGATTGGTGAGTAATCAAGGGCTGATTGCTCACCAGCTATACAAGTCCCATAAAGCTGCCAGAAGGGCAGCACACAGGGGAGAGTGGGGGAAGAAAGGACTACCGTATAGTTGTGGATGGTTGCAGAGGTAACATGAGTGAGGTCACTTTTTGATCCCCACAGGATACAGCAAGACCCGGAGCCAAGAAGACGGTATCCCGCAGAGGGTCTCTTGGGGGAGACCTATTCTTTTCTTTTGCACTATTATTTTAATAAACACCTTTGAAACTGAGCTAATCCTACTCTTTCCGTGTCTGATCTGTGTAAACGTTTTGACCCAACCTCCTGGTCTGCCACAATAGATAAAAACTCTTTTGGTAAATAGAATGGTCTACAGCTTATCATGAGATACTCTACCTCAGGCGAGCAAAACGTTGAGACTTCATTACTATTAGATTTCATGCAACAGCTGTTTACAAATATACACAGACCACCACCCCGTGTGTTACCGGAGACGGCTGTTCTAACTTGCCGAAGCGGCGTAAAACCTGCCAGCTGATATTACAGTTTTTAATGTCCCATTGGTAGTATATTTTTGATCGTAGTTAGTCTATTATGTCATCCAATGATGGTACGTTGGCTAATAGTAGTGATGGTGGAGGCAGATTACCAACCCGACCTACGTCCCCAATATCTCTGTCTCTTTCTCATGCGAATCACAGGGATTTGGGCCTTGTCGGGTGTCTGAAGTAAATCCTTCGAATCCGACTTGTTAAAGTTTTTTTTTTTCCTGTATGAGATGAGTAGAGGCTCTTTTCGGTCATAAGAGAAGGTGGCAGAAACATTATGTACAAAATAAGTTACAAATAACGTGAAAAACCACACACAATAGCACAATTGGTTAGGAGAACGTAAAACGGCAGCCATATCCTCCCGCACCATTATCTCCTTTAACTTTGAATTCTGTCATTGTAATTCCATCTTCCACACACGGAGCAAGGTTCTATGACTGTAGCCTATTTCCTCTTTGATGACTTTTGATTGGCCAACAACAAGCTACACGCTCCACTCTTGTGAAAAGCAAGAGCAGCAGCATAAATTATAAAATTTGTCTCTCTCCTGCAGCAGTCATGTTTCTATCTGTACGGGCCCTTCCGGACAGGTCAGTTATAATTACAGATACCCGAGACCTGTGACAATAATATCAGACCCCACCCAGACCTGTGACATTATTTAGAAGTCTGGATGCGGAGCCGCTTAGGTCCCAGAATGGGTCTCGGGTATTCAAGTACATGTGGATCCGGGAAGACCTCTTATTGGCATCCAACATGTTGCATTACCACCACCTACTGGACTATAGTATAAATCCATTATACTTAGTGATACAAAACAACAACAAAAATAAAATAAAAAATAAAACACCCTTCCAACCGGCCCTAGACTCATTCAAACCCACTACCCCATTCTACTACTTTGACCCTATCTGCTCCTGCACCATGCCATCGGACTGGGAGGACGGGACACCACCACTCAACACACACTGTAACTCTTATGAAGTCAAATCTCGTACCCTCAAGTACTTCTCTGCAGCTGCCACCACAACATCTATTTTCTGTGATTTACGTACAGATGATAACCATTGCTATGAACGCTAAGAAGCCAACCTCTAACATGGTAATTGATATAGCCTTACATGACCTTGTCATGTAAAGATTAAAAACTCAGACTGTGACACGTCTGTTTCACCACGCTCCCAAGCCGCGTTGTTCAATTGATGCAGCTGTTCAATTGATGCAGCCAGCCAATCAAACAGCATTTCCACCTGCTCTGAGGCGTCCAAATGGTCCTAAAGCCAGATGATCTAAACTGCCAGAACGGACTGGGGGAGAGAGAAATACGGCCGGCAATTGCATTGGGGCATTGAACCATGTGTTTGAAGTATTTGATACCATTCCACTGAATCCGGCTCCAGCCATTACCATGAGCCCATCCTCCCCAATTAAGGTGCCACCAACCCCCTGTAGTGGCAGGATATGATTGGGGGTCAGATAGAAAAACATTGCTGTATATGTACCAGGCATTGATCTGGACATCTTTGGATTATGGGTGCTTTGTACAGTATATGGATCGGCAGTCAGTTTTGGGTGGTGTAGTGGGGAGGAAAGAGGAGGGAAGTGGTGTCTAGGACTCTATTTCACTTTCTTAGAAGAACGGGACTAATGAAGAGAATTTAATGTAGTTAGGCAGCGACTGGCCTCACACTCCAGTGCAGTAGGTGGCGGTGTATGCACCTTAAATGTTGGATGCGATCCGCCAACCCAATCCCAAAGAAGAAGGCCATATGAGTCTATGAGGCCATGGGATGTTGAGACTGAGGACTCCATCTGCTGGTCTTCAGACATAACTGCAAAGGATGTCATGAACAGGCACCACTAGAATCTTGGACAAATGCTAGTGGTGCCTGGGTCAGCTTGTTGTTCACCCACACCCAAAATAATTCAATACAAATATTTTCTGTGAAAAATGTTCAATTGACAGCCGTTTTACCGGTTGCGAGGACATAGAAAGCTGTGAAAACGACAGCAGGCTACAGTTGTATTGCTTATCACAATCATCACACATAACATTCACTGCTATCATGCTCTTTCACCACTTCACTAAATCTTTCCTGAACATTTGATTTCTGGCCTTCTCTTCTCACTATTTTCAACTCTCCATTTAGCGGCTTTCCTCTTAGGGACAGACTTTAAAAAAAAACATTTTCACATGACCCTCCCTTTGTACTGTCAAATAAATTTAACACCCTCCACCTTCATAGAATTACCTCAAAATAGTATTTATGACCACAAATAACCAGTATCGGTACGTGGGTAAAATCACTGAACTTCCATCCTCTCAGGCCAGGGGCACAACAATGAATTAAGTAATGGTTGGATCAGAATTGCCGTTATAATAATTGGCCAGTACGGATAATTAAGTAAAACCACACGTACAAATCCCTGTCTCCATCCATGGCTTATTTAGGAAAGGGCCAACTTTAGCTAGTTTTTCTGTGAATTAAATATGCTCTCAAAGGGATTTGATAGGAGTGATGCCAAATCCAAGCTGGCTTCCCTTGACACTTCTTTTGGTGTGCTTTCACAGATGAGCTTGCTCAGTTTAGCTCAAAGCTGATTGGCTAATTTGTATACTTTTTTTGTCAAGGGTGGCCATATGCTTCCCTTTCCTTCAATGCTACGGGCGGCAACAATGTCATACCCGTTTGGACCAGACAGCATCAGATAGATGGCCTATGCGTAGAGAGACAGAGGGGCGCTGTTTCGTTCACTCGGTTGCTTTCTCCTGTGAGATACATTCAGCCTCTTGCGAATTGAAGGAAAATTCTGAAACACAGAGAGACGAAAGATACATAACTTTATCGGGAAAAAAATAATTATTGGTACATTTTTGGGGGAAGCATTTCTTCCCTTGCCATCCATGAATAAACGACACTACAAATAACAATAACTGTAGTGACCCTGTGTTAATAAACGTGGATATCGACTTTGCTTTTGTGGCACAACTGATGCCACAGGGCTATGGGCCAGAGGCTTGAGGTTAGCCGACCACCACAGATGAGCTCACTCCTTCTGCCTGTTTCATTGCTTCACGATCAGAGCCGGTTGCAGACAATGATCAGCCAGGGGAAAATCTGAGTTTTAACATTTTGATACAATATTTATTATGATATATAATATATGCAACAAATTTGTTTGACTTGACAATGTCATTACCCTTTTTAGTGTTTTTTAACAGATGTCTCTTTCCATTCATCAAATTGCCTCTGCACAGTTAGGATTTATTGATTGATTGATTTTATTTGTCAGTTAAAAAAAGGCATACTGTATATACACAAATCATTTTAAAAGTGACCGGGATTGCACAATAAAATTGGGGACTTATTTTTATTGTGGTCCCTACATTTGCTGCAGCAAACACTACAGTACTATAAGGACTGGACACACGCCTATTTTACACATCTCTATCCGGCTTTCAGGGGTCACCTTTTTTATGAACATAGCTTTATCTATGGGCTTTTATGTTTTTCTGTCACGCGTAATGGGTAGTAGCCTGTATTATAGGCTATGTATTGGATAACAGCACAATCATTTGGGCTTTTTTGAGCTTGGGCTCATAAAATGTATAATGTAGGGCTCATCATATGTATTCAAAGCTCTAATCAAATCCAGACATATTAATATGCTTTATATGCTTTAGAATGACACTTCCGGTTTGGGCGGGAAATATTTGGTTAGCCAGGAGAAAAGTTATTATTCTCGGGATGGAACATTTGTAAAATACCGGGAAAATATTAAACCCTAGTCTAATCAATGTGACACTGAACTCGCACACATGTCAGTCTTTAGGGTGTCTATAGGTTTCCATCCAATTGGTGACAGAACTTCATGCGAATATTCTAAAATCTGCATAAAAACATTGTAAACCTGTATTTCTGTCTGTAATAAAGCTCAAGGTAAAGATGAACGGAGCAAAGTACAGAGCGATCCTTGATGAAAGCCTGCTCCAGAGCGCTCACGACCTCAGACTGGGGTGAAGGTTCACCTTGTAACAGAACAGCAACCCTAAGCACACAGCCAAGACAACGCAGGAGTGGCCTCGGTGTCACGCCCTGATCTGTTTCACCTGTCTTTGTGATTGTCTCCAGGTGTATCCTCTTTCCCCCATTAGTCCCCAGTGAATTTTCCCCTGTGTTTCCTGTCCCTCTATGCCAGTTCGTCTTGTTTTGCCAAGTCAAACAACATTTCTCCAATGTCCTATTTTTCCCAGTCTCTGTTTTTTCCTAGCCCTCCTAGTTTTGATCCTTGCCTGCCCTGACGCCCAATCTGCCTGCCTGACCAATCTGCCTGTTATGATCTCGAGCCTGCCTATCCCCTCATACTGTTTGGACTAGGACCTGGTTTATGAACTCTCGCCTGTCCCGACCTGCCTTTTGCCAACCCATTTTGGTATAATAAATATCGGAGCAGGAGGCAGCTCAACCATCTGCCTCCTGTGTCTGCATTTGGGTCTCGCCTTGTGCCCTTATACTCGGGAAAGGTCTCTGAATGTCCTTGAGTGACCCAGCCAGAGCCGGGACTTGAACCCGATCTAACATCAATCGAGAGACCTGAAAATAGCTGTGCAGCAACGCAGCCCATCCAACCTGACAGAGTTTGAGAGGATCTGCAGAGAAGAATGGGAGAAACTCCCCAAATATACAGTTGAAGTCAGCAGTTTACGTACACGTAGATTGGAGTCATTAAAACATGTTTTTCAACCACTCCACAAAGCTCTTGTTAACAAGCTATAGTTTTGGCAGGTCCGTTACGACATCTACTTTGTGCATGACACAAGTAATTTTTCCAAAAATTGTTTACAGATTATTTCACTTATTTCACAGATTATATCACTGTATCACAATTCCAGTGGGTCAGAAGTTTACATACACTATGTTCACTGTGCCTTTAAACAGCTTGGAGAATTCCAGAAATTATGTCATGGCTTTAAAAGCTTCTGATAGGCTAATCATTTGAGTCAATTGGAGGTGTCCCTGTGGATGTATTTCAAGGCCTACCTTCAAACTCAGTGCCTCCTTGCATGACATCATAGGAAAATCTAAAGAAATCAGCCGAGACTTCAAGAAAATAATTGTAGACCTTCACAAGTCTGGTTCATCCTTGGGAGCAACTTCCAAATGCCTGAAGGTACCACATTCATCTGTACAAACAATAGTACGCAAGTATAAACATCATGGGACCACACAGACATAACTCTCAGGAAGGAGACACATTCTGTCTCCTAGAGGTGAATGTACTTTGGTGCGAAAAGTGCAAATCAATCCCAGAATAACAGCAAAGGACCTTGTGAAGATGCTGGAGGAAACTGGTACAAAGGTATCTATGTCCACAGTAAAACATGTCCTATATCAACATAACCTGAAAGGCTGCTCAGCAAGGAAGAAGCCGCTGCTCCAAAACCGCCATAAAAAAGCCAGACTGCGGTTTGCAACTGCACATGGGGACAAAGATCGTACTTTTTGGAGAAATGCCCTCTGGTCTGATGAAACAAAAATAGAACTGTTTGGCCATAATGACCATCGTTATGTTTGGAAGAAAACGGGGGAAGCTTTTAAGCCGAAGAACACCATCCCAACCGTGAAGCACAGGGGTGGCAGCATCATGTTGTGGGGGTGCTTTGTTGCTGGGGGGACTGGTACACTTCACAAAATAGATGGCTCATGAGGATGGAAAATGTTGTGGATATATTGAAGCAACATCTCAAGACATCAGTCAGGAAGTTAAAGTTTGGTCACAAATGGGTCTTCCAAATGGACAATGACCCCAAGCATACTACCAAAGTTGTGGCAAAATGGCTTAAGGACAACAAAGTTAATGTATTGGAGTGGCCATCACAAAGCCCTTACCTCAATCCTATAGAACATTTGTGAGCAGAAGTGAAAAAGTGTGTGCGAGCAAGGAGTCCTACAAACATGACTCAGTTACACCAGCTCTGTCAAAAGGAATGGGCCAAAATTCACCCAACTTATTGTGGGAAGCTTGTGGAAGGCTACCGAAACGTTTGACCCAAGTTAAACAATTTAAAGGCAATGCTACCAAATACTAATTGAGTGTATGTAAACTTCTGACCCACTGGGAATGTGATGAAAGAAATAAAAGCTGAAATAAATCATTCTTTGTACTATTATTCTGACATTTCACATTCTTAAAATAAAGTGGTGATCCTAACTGACCTAAGACAGGGAATTTTTTACTAGGATTAAATGTCAGGAATTGTGAGAAACTAAGTTTAAATGTATTTGGCTAAGGTGTATGTAAACTTCGAACTTCAACTGTAGGTGTGCCAAGCTTGTAAGGTAATACCCAAGAAGACTTGAGGCTGTAATCACTACCAAAGGTGCTTCAACAAAGTACTGAGTAAAGTGTATACATACGTATGTAAATGTAATATTTCAGCTTGAATTTTTTATTTAAAAATATGCACTGTAGGCATACCATAAACAACCTCGGAGAAAAATGCATCCCATAACATTTTAACATAGAACAGCTATTTATATAATTCAGCCGCAGTAGCAGCCAATGTGTGGTGTTCAATGAAGGCCTATATTCCATGACACTTTTGAAAAAAACATGCAGGCTTGACATTAACCTGTTTTTCCACTTCAGACACGGTGACTGAAAATGTTGTCTTGTTTGATGCAAGAAACCACATTACAAAATACAGTTCATTATTATCCCCATACCACGATCACAGAGAATCAGATAAATTATGATACGCTCTGTATATTGGCTACTTAGCTTATTCAAAATAAATACAACATTGCCCCTTTAAGACATAATATAAAGCTCCTTACCTGCCTCGCTTTTCAAAGATGGCTAAAATGTTGTGCTATTGTGTTGTGCTATAACCACTCCCCCATTGTAGACCTAAAATGATCTATAACTGGGCTAATAACTCACTAACTAGCAAAGAATATGAACAAATGTGCACACGTGGCTACGTGCAGCTCTTGCTTTGATCTCAAACAAGCACATCTACTGTAGCCTAAACACAGTCCAGACAGGCCTGAGTCATGCTAGTCAATGCAACAGAATCCTACTCCAATGCACTCTACCTACACTAATATCTCTTACCCAGTTAGTTTAGCATTCAAAGGGTCTTGCATAGTTTGTTTTGTTTCGGGATATGTTACACTGAAAGTGGCTAATATTGTGTTGATTCAATCACAATTCCCACAGTAGATGGAAACGTCAACAGTGTTAACTAAAAGAGAGAACTCTATAGAAAGTTGAGTGATTGCATTGCAAGTGGCACGCTCTACCAACTGAGCCACATCATCACACGCCACTTGATGTCTCAATGTACTCAATTACTGTATTGAACATTGTTTTTCTTCATGGTGATGGAAAGTCTACAAATACAAACCTAGATGACCAGCCTATGTACAATATAGTAATGTACATTTACATTAAGTGGTTTGTAAAGATGGTAAATTAATATTGCACAAAAACTGCTTTTTCTTCTTCTTCTTCTTCTTTCTGGATTCAATTGCAGAGAAAGTGACGGGGCAACAACTCTTACAATTCCAGCTATTGAATCCTGCAAGATACTGTTCTTAATTATACAGCTAACTTTTGTTTAACCAAAAAGAAGTTCTTGCAAAAAATGTTTTGCCAATGCGACAGACTGATATTGGTCCGCTAATACTAGTAAAGGCCCAGTGCACAGGTTTTTAAATGATTATTATTTGTATTTCTTTTCGGGGGAGCTGCAGCACCCTCAGCACCCCTACTTCCCGCGGCTATGGTTCATAGGCTATAATATGCCCACTCTGGCTCTAACCTACTACATCAGTGGTTCCCAAACTTTTTGTAGTCCCGTACCCCTTCACACATTCAACCCCCAGTTTGCGTACCAGGGTACAGCACATTCTCAAATGTTGTTTTTTGCCATCATTGTAAGCCTGCATCACACACTATACGATACATTTATTAAACATAAGAATGAGTGTGAGTTTTTGTCAAAACCCGGCTCGTGGGAAGTGACAAAGAGCACTTATAGGACCAGGGCACAAATAGTAATATAATAATCAATACTTTTTCTCCTTATTTAGCCATCTTACATATAAAACTTTATTTGTTCATTGAAAATTGTGAATAACTCACCACTGGTTAATGAGAAGGGTGTGCTTGAAAGGATGCACATAACTCTGCAATGTTGGGTTGTATTGGAGAGAGTCTCAGTCTTAAATCATTTTCCACACACAATCTGTGCCTGTATGTAGTTTTCATGCTAGTGAGGACCGAGAATCCACTCTCACATAGGTACGTGGTTGCAAAGGGCATCAGTTTCTTAACAGCACGATTTGCCAACGGAAGGATACTCTGAGCGCAGCCCAATCCAGAAATCTAGCAGTGGCTTCTGATTAAATTCCATTTTCATAGAGCCGCTTGTTGCAATTTCGGTGAGGCTCTCTTGTTCAGATATCGGTAAGTGGACTGGAGACAGTATAACGACACAAGGCGAGATCCAGATGCAGACACGGGAGGCAGATGGTTTGAGCTCTGATATTTATTATAATCCAAGGGGCTGCAAGAGTTCATAACCAGGTCAGAGTCCAAAATGGTACAGGGCAGTAAACAGGCTTGGGGTCAAGGGCAGGAAGAATGGTCATGCAGGTGATCTCAGATTCAGGACAGGAAAGGGTCAGAACCAGGAGAATGAGGAAATCAGAAACTGGGGAAACCCAGCAGCTAGAAGAAAAACAGGAGGTTGACTTGGCAAACAATACGAACTGGCACAGATAGACAGAAAACACAGGTATAAATACCCAGGGGATAATGGGGAAGATGGGCGACTCGTGGAGCGGGGTGGAGACAAGCACAAGGACAGGTGAAACAGATCATGGTGTGACAGGCAGGGCATAAAAGGGATAACGAATCCAGTTGTTTTTGTCATCCGTTTCGGGAAAGTACCTGCGTAATTGAGCACTCAACTCACTCAGGTGCTTCGCTATATCTCATCTGACGTTGTCCGTGAGCTTGAGTTCATTTGCACACAAAAAATCATACAAAGATGGAAAGACCTGTATGTTGTCCTTGTTAATGCAGACAGAGAAGAGTTCCAACTTCTTAATCATAGCCTCAATTTAGTTTTAGTTTAGTTTAGTTTATTTTTTTTTTTTTACAGGGACAGTGCACATTAATCAACGTTTCAGTAAAAGTGCCGGTTTTAGCCAGCCGGCTAATTTTCAACCGCAGTCCCTGGGCAGGTTAATAAAAACAATTACAATATAGACAATAGCAACATAGAACAAGCAAGACATAGCAACATAGGACAAGCAAGACATAGCATACAGACAGAGCAACATAGAACAAAAAGCAGCAAAACAAAATTCAAAAAAGCAAAACAAAAGTAAAAGCATTTCCACACCTCACAAGCTACAGACAACATGGAAAGCGGCAACACACAGTTAGGGACCATGTTCACAAATCTGATTGACCTTTAGCCATGTCTTCAAGCATTTTGTGAAAGTGTGATATGTGGTGCAGTTATGTGTGTCTGATGGCAGTGTATTCCAGACATGGGAAGCTCTCACAGAGAATGCAGATTTACTAAAGGTGCTTTTCCTTAGGGGAACTATACAGTCACCTCTCATGGTAGACCTTGTGGATCTGCTGCCATATGTCTGGGTTTTCTGTTTAACAAAAATATTGAGTGGAGGGGGAGCCAGGCCATTAAGGATCTTGAATACAAGACATGCGTCGGTGTATTGCACAAGATTTTCCCAACTCAAGAGCTCATGCTTTCTAAGGATGTGACAATGATGATGGCTATTGGGCTTCCTATCAAGCACTTTGAGAGCCTGTTTGTAGACAGACTGAATAGGTTTTAATGTTGTACAGCAAGCTTGGGCCCAACTAGTCAAGCAGTATGTTAAGTGGGGGAGTATCATAGATTTGAAGTACAGTTTTGCTACCTCTGTAGTCAAACAATTTCGTATAAATCGGAAATTAGCTAGGTTGAATTTAGTTATTTGAATTACCTTTTTCACATGCTTTTTAAAAGAGAGGTTGGAATCAAGTATGATGCCAAAGTACTTAAAATCGGATACCACCTGGAGCTTCTCCCCTGACACATAGACATCTGGCTCAGTAGCATCTGTTGCCCTCTTTGTGAAGAACATGCAAACATTTTTTTTCACATTGAGATGCAAACACGAGTCACTGAGCCACTTTGTAACCTGAGCCACCTTTGTAATTCTGTCCCGCACATTGAATATAGTTGTGGAGAGTCCCTGTAATCCTAGATTCAGATCATTCAGGCGAGAAAAAACATCCCCAAGATAGGCCAGTCGTGTGAGAAACTCATCATCATGCAAGCGGTCAGACAAGTGAAAATGATGGTCAGTAAAGAAAACTTTAAACTTGTCTCTAAAAAAAAAAAAGGTCAATACTTTGCCCCTTGATAACCAGCACACTTCTGTATGTTGTAAAAGTGTTACATGGTTGCTGGCCATATCATAGTGCAGAAAATACAGGGGCCTTGCTTTATCAACGTTAACCATTTTCACTGTAGTGTCCAAAATGTCTTTCAAGCTGTCAAGCTTGGCAGGAAGAGCCTCTCCGTGGATGCTGCAGTGTTCCCAAGTGACGTTGGGAGCAACTGCTTGCACGCTTGTTTCCACTCCACTATGTCTCCCTGTCATGGCTTTGTGCCATCAGAGCAGATACCAACACATCTTGACCACCAAAGTCCATTTGATGTCACAAAGCTGTCCAGTACTTAAACATTTAATTTCCTGGTTTCCACTGGTTTGCAGAAGAGGATGTCTTCCTTAATTGACCACCCATAAACGGAACGAACATATATCAGGATCTGTGCCAGGCCCGCCACGTTTGTTGACTCATCCAGCTGTAACACATAGAATTCACTGGCTTGTGTGCAAAGCAGTGATTGTTTCAAAACATCTCCTGCCATGTCACTGATGCGTCGTGAAACAGTGTTATTTGATGAAGACATTGTCTATATAGTTTTTTGGGCTTTTCCCCTAGCCATATTCGCTGCAGCAGGAAGAATTTTTAGGCTGGGTTTCTGTACAGCACTTTGAGATATCAGCTGATGTACGAAGGGCTATATAAATAAAATTTGATTGATTGATTGATTGAATTAAGTCCTCCACAATAGTATGGGGCTTGACTGTCCTCGCCACTCGGTAGCTCACCATATACGACGTTTCTAGGCCCTTCTTATTAATGATATCTGTTGCTTTTATACATGTCTTACTACTCGAAAGTCGTCTTAATTCTCACTCAGAAAAACTCCTGTGGCTTATTTTTCTAATCGGCATGTTTTGTTTCGAAATGTCTGCACAAGAGTGAAGGTTTCATCGAGTTGTGAGATAGTACTTTTGCACATATAACACACTGTGGCTGAGGAAAGGCACTACTCCCAATATAAGTGAACCCCTAATCAATGTAGTTCTCATCATATTTGTGCCTCTTCGATTGTCCATCGTCCCTGTCTGTTGTTTGGTTCTTTCAGGGAATGCACCGCTGCATCAGATTCACAACTGTCAGTGTCTATGCTAGCTGGGCTAACAACAAATGTAGAATTACTGAAGCTAAGCATTGGATGTGCTCGTGGAAGCAGAACCACTTGTCGTCGACAGGTGCAGGTGTAGTAATGCTGGTATTAGCAGTACTACCAGTAGAGCTGGTATGTGTCTCTATGGACGCAGGCCTTACTTTTTTAAATATCTTTTTTGTTACCATTTATCTATTTTTGAGCAAAATTTCTTTGTATATATCCATACAATGTATGTTGATTCATAATTTCGACTGGCTGATATAAAATGTCAGTGTCGTCCTGACACTTAATTCTCAATATTAGAGATCGTATTTCAATATTGCAACTATGTACGAACAATGTTACACAATGTATAATATCGGAAACTCAGAACTAAAATCTTGCGCAACTGCATAAAATGCTCGATTTTCTGGGGGCAGATGTGTTAGAAAAGGTACTAGAACAAGTGGAATCAGGGCGGTTGCTTCAAAATCGTAGAATAAAGAGAATACAATCAAAAATCCATACATTTAGATTTTTTTTGTGCAATTAATATCCATGGAGTACATTGAGATTTTTATTTCTCCAGAATTTTTGGGAACTTTGGCATTAGAGTGTAATTCTAAACTTTAGAGTCTACATGTACGCACGCCAAAGAGCCTACATGTCAATCGCCAAAAGTTTTTGGGAACGGGCAGAAGACATCTGGAAAATAATCCGATTTCCTTCCAATTTCTTTATGCTAGTACAGTAGCCTACATGTCGGATAAAACATGTCATGACAGGCCTGATGGAAACAGGTAGGCTAAACCTTCCAAATGTTGACTAAACAAAATATTCTATACAAGGTGGAATATTTTTGTGTTGGTCAAATGAATTATGTGAGAAATGTTGGTGGAATCGTTTTGAATGATATACTGTAATAACCATCATGCCGAAGTAAATTTGGAGTCACGTGATGACATGTTGTGTGGTCCTCCCACTACCACTCGTCGGGAAAGCATGCAGTTTACTACATATGAAATTAATTATGAGGAACTTCACAGGGTGGTGAAAGTGCACAGTGGTGAGGGTGATGCTCCTTTGAATAAAAAGGCCTCAGGTCAGGAGGAACAGGCAGGATGTGGTATAGTTACACAATACACCAGATGGCGCTATATTTTTTCTGTCATACATTAGTCCTTTCATTTTCCTGTCCGGTGTGTCAGTTTCCAATATGGCGGCATCCATAGCCAGGTTTTTTTCACGTGTATCGTGGCATGGTTCTTGTATTATTTTGAAAAACACACTCCCAAGTATATCGTTAAGATACACGTTTCATCGCTCTGCAACAACTCAAAGTGGACTTCTTTTTTCGCTAAATAAACGGGGCATTTTGAAGGATGCTTTCCCCGAAAACGCAGCCCAAGATCAACTTCCTCAACTGCTGCAGTCTGGGTGCCAGACCGTGTACTGCGGATTCGACCCCACCGCGGACAGCCTTCACGTGGGTAATTTACTCGCCATCGTCGGGCTATTGCATTTTAGAAGCGCAGGACACAATGTCATCGCTCTAATCGGTGGTGCAACAGCACAGATAGGGGACCCAAGCGGGAAAACGAGCGAGAGAGAGCAGCTACCGTCTGATGTAGTGGAGGACAATACAAGGGCTATCAGGGACAGCTTGCAGCGAATCTTCACCAACCATGAACTGCATTTCCACAACGACTCTAAAAAGCTTGGCACTGTAACCCTATTGAACAATTTATCTTGGTACAAAGACTGGAATGTGGTTGCTTTTCTGTCAGAAGTTGGCAGACGTTTCCGAATGGGGACCCTGCTCAGTAGGCACAGTGTCCAGTCCAGGCTGAAGAGTGCAGAGGGCATGAGCCTAACTGAGTTCTCTTACCAGCTGTTTCAAGCTTATGACTTCTACCACCTGAACCAGAATCATAGCTGTAAGATCCAGCTGGGAGGGACAGACCAGCTGGGCAACCTGATGTCTGGGCACGAGTTTATACACAAGTAATGTTGCATCAGATTCATTGGACACACACAGAGACATTTGCAAATGTACTGACCAATTATCACATTGATTCCAGATATTGTAGCCTAGCATCTGCATGGTGCATCAGACACCAGAGTGATATTTCAAGGCCATAAATAGCCCGAAGTAGTAAACATGCAATAACACACACTTGCCTCAACATTAACTGACCGTTGATGGCCTCTTTAATATCCATTGTATCAATTTCTCTGTAACAGGGTGACTGGACAGGATGTGTATGGGCTGACCATCCCACTGGTGACCAGCTCTGCGGGCGACAAGCTGGGGAAGACAGCAGGCAATGCAGTGTGGCTGAACAGGGACAAGACATCTCCGTTTGACCTCTATCAGTTCTTCCTCAGGCAGCCTGACAGCAGTGTGGAATGGTAGGTGGCTGGAGACTGAGACCGCAATAGAACTGGCCCACTTATCAGAGCCTTCTATTTAGGCTTATATTCATTCTGGTATAATTGATGGTTTGTTTGTATAGACTAGGACCACTAGGCTTAACCAGAGTCTGTGAAACCGGCATTGGGCCCGTATTGAAGCGTCTCAGGTGATGAGTGTTGATCTAGGACAAGGTCCCCCCCCTCTATGATTTAAAAGGCGCAACTAGATCAGCACCCCTACTCCGAGATTCTTTGTGAACATGGGACCTGGTGGTATTAGCACCTGAGTGCAGCCTATGTATGGTGGTGTTGGAGACTGAGTCGGGGTTGGTTGTGCTACCTGCAGGTATCTGAAGCTGTTCACCTTCCTACCCCTGGCCGAGGTGGAGAGGGTGATGGAGCAGCAGAGACAGGAGCCAGGCAAACGGCCCGCACACAAACGCCTCGCCGCCGAAATCACCAAACTGGTCCACGGCAAGGAGGGTCTGGAGAGTGCCAAAAGGTGAGGAGTGTTATGTGAGTGCACATGTGCATAGGTCATTTGTGTGTCATTAATGAGGTCTCGCTTGGCACTATTAGTAATGCTGTGTGTGTGTGTTTGTTTGTTTCTCTCCCTCCAGGTGCACCAATGCCCTGTACCACAGTAACATACAGGCCCTGGAGCAGATGAGCGATGCTGAGCTGCAGGAGCTCTTCAGAGAGGCCTCTTTCCATGAGCTGCTGCTGGAGCCAGGGACCACAGTACTGGATGCCTGCCGCAGGGCAGAGGCCATCCCCCAGGGGGGCAAAGGGTAGGGCTCCCACTTTACGTTCCTCTGTTCCTTATACCTGACCCGACTACCTCACACGGAGGGTCACTCACTCTCTGTTTCGCTACTCGCACCTTTAGCATACGCATCATATGCATATCAACCCTCAAGGTGTGCAAACACAAGCACCAACACATAAGCACCATAAATAGTGCATCAACTATTGTAAATGATGAATGGCATGAAGACATATTTGTGGAATTATATCCATGTAAACATGTATCAATCGATATTTGTTTAGAGAGTCAAGGATATGTTTTGTGTAATTCTACAAAGTCTGAGTCTTATTTTACCACGGGTAAGTGTCATAGAAACTGCAGAATATGCTCTTTCTGATACTATATATACTGAACAAAAATATAAATGCAACATGCAACAATTTCAACAATTTTACTGAGTTACAGTTCATATGGATTTCACATGACATGACATTGGATTTCACATGACTGGGCAGGGGAGCAGCCAAAGGTGGGCCTGGGAGGGCCAGCTAATCAGAATGAGTATTTTCCCACAAAAGGGCTTTATTACAGACAGAAATACTTCTCAGTTTCATCAGCTGTCCGGGTGGTTGGTCTCAGATGTTCCCGCAGGTGGCTTATGGTAAAGTAATTAACATTCAATTATCTGGCAACAGCTCTGGTTGACATTCCTGCAGTCAGCATGCCAATTGCACACTCCCTCAAAACTTGAGACATCTGTGGCATTGTGTTGTGTGACAAAACTGCACATTTCAGAGTGGTCAATTATTGTCCCCAGCACAAGGTGCACCTGTGTATGATCATGATATTTAATCAGTTTCTTGATATGCCACACCTGTCAGGTGGATGGATTATCTTAGCAAAGGAGAAATGCTCACTAACGGGGATGTAAACAAATGTGTGCACAAAATTGGAGAGAAATACGCTTTTTGTGCGTATGGAACATTTCTGGGATCTTTTGTTTCAGCTCATGAAACCAACACTGTATATGTTGCGTTTGTATTTGTGTTCAGTATTGAAATCAAAACATTTAACCTGCATGTGACTCTGAAGGAGGATTTGATGAAGTTATGGTGCATCTGTCAATTCCAAGCTGTGCTCTCATCTCTTCATGTGCATTTTGACAACTGGTCATATTGTCACTCATCAGACTTATCAATTTAATAGTGTCTTCAGGATAACTTTTATTATGTGTGAAAATAGTTTCAGGTTAGTTTAGGTGTAGCTTTGTGGGCCAGCTTCGAAGGCTGACTGGCATTGTTTGTTTCCCTGCACTCATCAACTTGGAAAGAGTCAAGGATATAATTTTTTTGAACCTTTTATTTAACTAGGCAAGTCAGTTAACAAATTCTTATTTTCAATGACGGCCTAGGAACAGTGGGTTAACTGCCTGTTCAGGGGCAGAACGACAAATTTGTACCTTGCCTTCCGGTTACTAGTCCAACGCTCTAGCCACCACTCATAATAGAGTTATAACTGTCCCGCAATAGCATCTTTTTAATAAGTTAAATGTAAAAGAGAATGATATCAACTCGCAAGGCCCGCGGTCAAATGATTAAAATGGGTCCCAACCCTGATAAATAGGCATAACACAAGATCTTTACACTATTGTTGTTCTAACCTCTTCACCCTCCTTATCAGTCAGTTAGGCCTCATTGAAATTCGATTGTGAGGTAACGTGCATAGGGGTGTGGCAGTCTCAAAATGTTGTCATTGAACATCAACATGTTCAGCATCTCCAGGCCTCAGCGTACAAGATACTGATGCGTGCCTTTGGGACATCTGCATTTACAAAGTCGAATAAATCCATTTGATATGGAATACATCCCTTTTGTATAAATATATTCTTTATTTTATGCAGCTCTAAAGAAACTACATGACCAAAAGTATATGGACACCTGCTTGTCGAATATTTAATTCCAAAATCATGGGCATTAATATGGAGTAGGTCCCCCCTTTGCTGCTACAACAGCCTCAACTCTTCTGCTAAGGCTTTCCACTAGATGTTAGAACATTGCTGTGGGGACTTGCTTCCATTCAGCCACAAGAGCATTAGTGAGATCGGGCACTGATGTTGGGCGATTAGGTCTGGCTCGCAGTCGGCGTTCCAATTAATCTCAAAGGTGTTCGATGGGGTTGAAGTCTGGGCTCTGTGCAGGCCAGTCAAGTTCTTCCACACTGATCTCGACAAACCATTTCTGTATGGACCTCGCTTTGTGCACGGGGGTATTGTCATGCTGACACAGGAAAGGGAATTCTCCAAACTGTTGCCACAAAGTTGAAGCCCAGAATTGTCTAGGATGTCATTGTATGCTGTAGCGTTAAGATTTCACTTCACTGGAACTAAGGGGCCTAGGTGCTTCAGTGGTCGGCGGTCCCGTTCAGTGAGCTTGTGTGGCCTACCACTTCACGGCTGAGCCGTTGTTGCTCCTAGACATTCCACTTCATAATAACAGCACTTACAGTTGACCGGGGCAGCTCTAGCAGGGTAGAAATTTGACTTATTAAGGCATTATACTGACAATGTTTGTCTATGAAGATTGCATGGCTATACACCTTTCAGCAATGGGTGTGGCTGAAATAGCTGAATCCACTCATTTGAAGGGGTGTCCACTAGAGGTAGACCGATTATGATTTTTCAACTCAGATACAGATTAATCGGCCGATTTAAATCAAATAAAATGTAAAACTTTTTTTTTGTAATAATGAAAATAACAACAATACTGAATTAAAACTTATTTTAACTTAATATAAAACATCAATAAAATCAATTTAGCCACAAATAAATAATGAAACATGTTCAATTTGGTTTAAATAATGCATAATAAGTGTTGGAGAAGAAAGTAATATGTGCCATGTAAAAATGTGTGCCATGTAAAATATGTGCCGTGTAAAAAAGCTATGTTTTAAGTTCCTTCCTCAAAACATGAGAACATATGAAAGTTGGTGGTTCCTTTTAACATGAGACTTCAATATTCCAAGGTAAGAGGTTTAAGATTGTAGTTAATATAGTATTTATAGGACTATTTCTCTCTATACCATTTGTATTTCATATACCTTTGACTATTGGATGTTCTTATAGGCACTTTAGTATTGCCAGTGGAACCGTATAGCTTCCGTCCCTCTCCTCGCCCCTACCTGGGCTCGAACCAGGAACACATCGACAACAGCCACACCCAAGGGATCGTTACCCATCACTCCACAAACGCCGCTGCCCTTGCAGCGCAAGGAGAATATCTACTCCAAATCTAAAAGCGAGTGATGTTTGAAACAGTATTAGCGCACACCCAGCTAACTAGCTAGCCATTTCACGTTGGTTACACCAGCCATTAGGCTGATAGGCTTGAAGTCATAAACAGAGCTGTGCTTGCGAAGAGCTGCTGGCAAAACGCACTAAAGTGCTGTTTGAATGAATGATTATGGGCCTGCTGCTGCTCAGTCAGACTGCTCTATCAAATCAGACTTAATTATAACATAATAACACACAGAAATACGAGCCTTTGGTTATTAATATGATCAAATCCGGAAACTATAAATTTGAAAACAAAACGTTTATTATTTCAGTGAAATACGGAATCGTTCGGTATTTTATCTAACGGGTGGCATCCCTAAGTCTAAATATTATTGTTACATTGCACAACCTTCAATGTATGTCATAATTACGTAATATTCTGGCAAATTACTTCGCAATGAGCCAGGCAGCCCAAACTGTTGCATATACTCTGACTCTGCGTGCAATGAACGCAAGAGAAATTACAATTTCACCTGGTTAATATTGCCTGCCAAACTGGATTAGTAGTTAGTAGTCATAACTAGTGATTATGATTGATTGCTTTTATAAGATAAGTTTAATGCTAGCTAGCAATTTACCTTGGCCTTTAATGCATTCGCGTAACAGGCAGGCTACTCGTGGAGTGCAATGGTTAGAGCGTTGGACTAGTTAACTGCGGTTGCAAGTTCAAACCCCCTAGCTGACAAGGTGAAAATCTGTCATTCTGCACCCGAAAAATGCAGTTCATCCACAGTTCCTAGACCGTCATTGAAAATAAGAATGTGTTCTTAACTGACTTGCCTAGTTAAATAAAGGTATACAAAATATATATATATATTTTTAATAATCGGAAATCGGCTAATCGGTCGACCTCTCGTGTCCACATACTTTTGTATATATAGTGTATGTTTTGTATTATTCTAAAGGTCTACTGCAACACATAGCATGTTTTCGTTTCCCTTACAATAAATGTGATTAGTTTACAAAGTAAAACGCAAAAGAGAATATTAGCCCGCGAGTCGCTGCATGGTCAAATGATTTGCTATAAACATGAGCGCCAACGCTGATAAATAGGCATAATACAAACTCATCATTACACTGTTGTTTTTAATTAAATCAACCTCTTCAACCTCCTTACCATTCAGTTAGTCCTAATTAAAATGTTAAAGTAACGTGTGCAATTATTGCCCATTTATCCATTTGTTATTCATTCAGGAAGGAGAGAGAGACACATTAGCTCCGGATTGGGTACCAATGTCTTACAATGCATTGTCTTGGTGGGTTAAGTTGGGAATAGGTGTGGGGGTATTTTTTTATTTAAGCTCCAAATACTTTTCTGTTTGTGATTTTAAAAATTCAGACAAATGAGCAGTAAAGTCAGGGAAAGAGCAGGACATTGCTATTTTTTGGGCCGGTCTTAATTTATTTGCTTGTGTCACTCACTCCCTCTATTTCTCTCTCAAATTCTTCCTTTTTTGTCTGTCTGACTTTCAAACGGTGTTAACTGACTCTTTCTGTGCTGTAATGTGTCGTGATGTGCTGCAGGTATCGCATGGTATCAGAAGGAGCTGTATGGATCAACCACAGTAAGACAGACAGCCCAGAGCAGGTACTGATCCCTGGACAGCACCTCTTGGCCAACGGACTTTCTCTCCTCAAAGTGGGCAAGAAGAACTTCCACATCATCAAGTGGCTCAATCTGTGAGTGGCACTGGGACCTTAAAACTACTATGGACTGTTTGTGGACTGGAGGTAGGACCGCTAGCTGGGAGGCTTAGGTGATGGACCTGTATTGTTTCAATACACCTGTTGGTGTCTGAGGGGATTTAGTGCACTATATATGTGTGGATTGAATGATGCTGTAAGATGTGGTATTAAGTATATTTGTTAGGTTTTTGTCTTGTTAGTTGTATGTTACATACTGTGTCCGTAAACTGTTTTATTTTTGTGATCATTCGATATTAGATAGCAGATTTGCCTACTATTGAATTTCACCACTAGGTGTCAGTATTGTCTTCTCTTTCAATGAGGACCGGGAAAAGCCTCCTTTAGCAAGCCTGAAGGAAAGCTCGGTTGTGAGACCCTAGTTGCATCCAGGAATTAAAATTCAACGGCAGACATATCTTACAGCTAAAATAAATTATAATTCAAAATACAAAAATGACAATAGTAAATTAAGGAAGTATATTTCCTGAAGAAAATGTGTGCTTGCTAGCTTGTTTTAAAGTATTTATGGTTTTTAAAATAAGTTATAGTAGTGGTACTGACTAATGGTGCGTGGGTCAGCTGTTTGTTCACCCGCACCCGCCCGCAATTGCTAATAACCCATCTGCAACCGCACGACTACATGTGATGAAATAAGATGGAGAAAATGCACTATAGGCATGATTTAGTCATGATTCTGCATATAATTTCCGACATATTGGTAGGTTATTTGTTAGTCATGATTCTGCTTATAATTTCCAACATATTTGTAGGCTGTTTGTTAGTCAACTTGCCAATAATTGGATGCATGTAGCTTCTCTTCTGTCATTATTATGTTTCCCTAAAAGACTACATAAACCCTTGCTCACCAGAATAATGTAATAGATCCTTAAGAGTGAATGCTTCAATCTAGTTGACATCAGTCATGTTTTTTCTGTCTTCTTTTGCAGAGCAAATACGTTTAGGGACTGGGGAGAAAATACAATGACGCAACCACAACAAAAATGATTTCTGTGCAAAATGTCCAAATGACATCAGTTTGACCAGTTGTAAGGAAAAAGAAAGCTGTGAAAATGACCCAAAGTGTTTCTGATAATATTTCAGTTTGGCTTCGATGCATATTTTATGTGTTTGAAATACTATCAGCTTTTATGCTGCTCTTATGATGAAGACGGCACCTCTGCAGATCTATCTAACTGAGCAATGCATTCTATCAAAATGCAGAAAGAAAGAAATCATATTTCTCCACTCCTGTTCCTAAGTCTAAATTTTGCCTACATTTTGTGTATAATTTTACTGTAAGAAATGCTTCATTCTGCAGGAGTTAATATTAAGGCTATGTGAGAGGTTATAGATCTAGAGTCAGTGGCCAGATTTCAGTTTCCATTTAACCCATCTGAACAATATTGGGCTACAGTTCCCTTGACGTGCCATAGGCCTATTTGAAGTCCTGTCTTGTGACTGTGGG
Source organism: Oncorhynchus gorbuscha (assembly GCF_021184085.1). Classification (NCBI taxonomy): domain Eukaryota; kingdom Metazoa; phylum Chordata; class Actinopteri; order Salmoniformes; family Salmonidae; genus Oncorhynchus; species Oncorhynchus gorbuscha. The sequence continues at coordinate 46,027,587 of NC_060173.1, read as the reverse complement.
ATTTATACAGCGCCTCACAATCATCACACATAACATCCTCTTTTACCACTTCACCAAATCTTTCCCAAACATGACTTTTCTGGCCCTTCCTTTTCTTTGTCAACTCTTCTTTCACAGCTTTGGTCTTGTTGAATTAAACTTCCACAATGTCATTTTTAACCTCCGTGGATTGACATGAACTTTTTCCTCCCGTTCCCAAAAGCATTATTTGGTGATTGGCTGTGTAGGCTATTTGGAGCATACAGTTAAGATCTAAAGCTTAGGTTTATGCACTAATACCAGGTAGCCTAAAATAATGACAGAAAAACCTCAATGTAGCCTATATAAATTGCACAAGAATTATACATTTTTTATGGATTTATTTTAAAGGTATTGTTTCTCTTTGTTCAACCCGCCTGCCACGCACCCACCCTTCAGCCACACAATATTTAGTGACCCTAAACCCATCCGCCATGTGGATTATGAGTCAACCCGCGCATCACTAGTAGTGACTCCAGTAATAATGGGTGGTGACTGGTTATAGTTGGAAAAGTATGTATATGGAAAGATTGATTGGCTGATTGATTGAATGCATAGCTTGAATGGTGTCTCGCTTGGTGGGTGCCGCTACCAGATGCATATAGGTGGAACACAGGCTTGGTGTTTGGGGTATTTTTATTTGGTTGTTGTTAAAATAAGCTGTTCATGTGTTTCAACACATGCTTTCTGATTTTCATAGTTGTAACAAAGGCACTCCACAAATTAAAATTGATTGAACACTTGAACGTTGGTGTTTTTAGTTTTACAGTAACATAAACGAATGAAAATGCTATTGTTATACATAAAATAAAAATCTTATTCTAATCTTACCTAAGCTCATCATAAACACAATTGCAATAGCATATATGACATGTAGTATTTACACTGTTAGATTGTTGCAGTGAGATTGACTGCTTATTAGCTTGAAGGGGGGGGGGCCCTCGAGGCCCCACTTCTAGTGTTAAATGGTTCAAGAGGAGTTGCGTTGCCAAATGTTCCCCATGTAAGTCTATAGCTCTTTCATTGCCATTGAAGTGCATTGGGAGCTCATTTAAATATTGTTGTAGTACAAAAAAAGTATAGATGCTGTAGAAAAATATTTATAGAATTTTCTGAAGGAAAGTTGGGGTGGTCTGCACGTTTGAAAGTTGGGGTGGTCTGCACGTTTGAAAGTTGGGGTGGTCTGCACGTTTGAAAGTTGGGGTGGTCTGCACGTTTGAAAGTTGGGGTGGTCTGCACGTTTGAAAGTTGGGGTGGTCTGCACGTTTGAAAGTTGGGGTGGTCTGCACGTTTGAAAGTTGGGGTGGTCTGCACGTTTGAAAGTTGGGGTGGTCTGCACGTTTGAAAGTTGGTTTTGTGTTTCTAGCTTATACGGTCAGCTGATTTAAAGGATGGGGGAATTAAATAATGAATGAATCTACGAAGTGTTTCCATCATCCTGAAGTTGGTCTGGAGTTTCTAGCTTATACGGTCAGCTGATTTAAAGGATGGGGTAATTAAATAATGAATGCATCTACGAAGTGTTTCCATCATCCTGAAGTTGGTCTGGAGTTTCTAGCTTGAATGGTTAGGAAGCAGTGGCACTGTGAATACTGTATCTACTGCTCACGGTCACCATTGACTCTCAAGTTAATATTGCACATTTTAAATCAGAATAGTTCAAAAAGTGTAAATGGTATCAAAAAGTCTTTGACAACCAATCTAAGTAAGGTCCGTCTGAACATCTCAATGTTGTTTTTGGTGTTAATAGGTTAAACGGTTCAGGAAGAGATGCACGGCCAAATTGTATCATTTTTAACATTGAAGTCTATGGCCCTTTGCTTTAAAAAAATATTTAATGGAAATCAATGTAAGTTGGGGCCGTCTGCACATTTGAAAGTTTGTTTCTTGTTAATATCTTAAATAGTTTCAGCTCTAAATGTAATAAATAGAAGTATGCAAGAAATCCAGTGTCCTGCCTTCACCATGCACACTAATTAAAAACAAGTGTATGTTTGTCACATTGTACTGCCAAGTCTGTCTCTATTGCAGATGGCGAAGAAGTTATTGGAACTTATATAGGTAGTTTTTCATTGATGGTTTGATTATTTTTTTCAAAATTGTCTTGTTTCAATATATTGCAGATTAAGATTGTTCTCCCAATGAGAGATGCTTGCCACTACTGTGAGACCCGTCCCTTTTGCTGGGGTGACCACTGGTGACTTTGACTTCGCCCAAATAAGTAAATATTGTCATCTAAATCCTGGAGAGAAATAAGTCAACGGCGTGTAAAATAATTCAAATGTTAAGATCTGTAGAATGCTTAACAGATATGACAATGGAAGTGTGCCTCCCTCATGTAAGAAGTTGCTTCACACTGACTTGTGTATTTTCAAACGTTTCAAATCATTAAGGTGGTATTTCAATCTCCACATGTATTGAAAAACTATTAGAATTCTATAATTCACAAATACAATTAGATTTCCCCCTGTATATTTATTGTTACATTTTGGTGCTGAAAAACTCTTGACACAGAGATAGACAACATTGCCATTCAAGTATTCTCTCAACATAAAGTATCCATTATTCGTTTGTTGACGTTTCCTTATAGTGGCCTTTATTTCGTTACATCCACTGCTACAATGTTACAGATGCCTATTGTGATTACAGCAGGTTTCAATGAAGTTTAACGTATAGAAGAAAGCCTTTGTAGCGTGTAGATAACCTTAAGGGAAATGGGCGGGTCTATACTCTTTAACCAATGAATGCCCTTCTTCGTTTTAAATCGTTCTCTGTGTCAATCATTTCTACCCTAGTCAGCCTCCCTCGATCGCCATATTGGGTACTGAAAAGGTTTGTCTGTTGTTTCTTCTCTCTTACTACGAGACGAAATTGACAGGAGTGGCTTCAGTTACGGCACTTTGTTTTGATGGTCTGTCGAGACTACTTTAGCTCATATTGCCATATTGGAAGTTAGCGTTTCTTTACAGACCTATGCATGCGTTTGTGTTGATCAGCCGATTTACTCTTGTTTTGGATCGCGGCGAGCAAGGAGGAAATAAGCATTTTTAAGTGTTCTATTTGGACGTTCTTTGATTCTCGGAAAATGTCAAATGTTCGTGTTTCAAATGGGAGCCCTACATTTGAAAGGACCGATGCTCGGTTTTCGGATCACCCCAAACCGTCAGCCTGCAGGAACCTTTTCGGCCCGGTGGATCACGAAGAGTTAAGGAGGGATTTAAAGGGACATTTGCAAGAGATTGAAGAGACGTCCTCAGCGAAATGGAACTTCGATTTTTCAAGTCAAACGCCCCTATTAAACGGGAGATTCGAATGGGAATTAGTGGATAGTGAAGACATTCCACGTTTCTACAGCAGAACTCAACGATCGGCAAAGGGCCTTTGCCCCTCTGGGAATAATAATGTGGATCTTAATGGGAATAGTTGTGTGACTCCACCGCAGCCCTCTGAAAACACAGAAAGGTCGGAGAGCAAAGAGCAGTGCACCGGGCAGAGAAAAAGACCAGCCTGCCATGGTACGCGTTTATGAATAATGATACATTCTGATCATGATGTCAGCCTGGCTACTTTGTCTTTCTGCCTTCTGGCTACTTTTCCATTGCTGGCCCATTCGCTGATGTAATTTTGTATCAGCCAGGCTCGACGTTGTAACCTTGTAGCAAACATGGTCGAAAGTTACCAGTTAGATAGCCCACTTAGTTATTCTAAATAAAAGCGTTACTGCAATGTATTATCATCGTTTTCACTAGGCTTTACCGGTAGTATATGACTGTCAAATTGAGACGGCATAGAATCTGATAAGCAAAATCACAAAATATAATTTAAAAAAGTAACGCCTGGCGCTATTGGCAAAACTTCCATTTCGAGAATATAATTTTGACATCTTAACTTTTTTTGATTTCTCTTCCAGACCTCTCGTCCCAAAATAAAAGGTCACACAGCAGTTCGGATGACAATACTCGTTGCCCAGCCTTGGCGCATTCTGTAGAACATACACCCTTGAAAACCAGTCCCAGGACTCAAACGTGAAGATGACAAAGGTGAGTAACTTATTTGATACAACTAGACAGAAGGACTATGGTCTCTTGGAGCTTGGAATATGCTGGAGTTTCTCTATTTCTAGCTCAGGCAACTAGTTTCATAGTTCGTTAGATATTGACTGGCTTCAGTGAGATGGACTATGCTGTTCTGGAACTCACCCAATATATTGGCAATTTTTTTGCAGGGTGTGTAAAACTGCTCAAGTTGGGTTTTGTGAAGAGAGACATCACTTGACGTGTGTTCCTGTAAAAGTTTAAGACCTACTGTCTAAATAATATATGAAGTAGTTGTGAATTTCTCACGTTTTGCGCAATTGCCAAGTGACTATTCGCGTTAATGAAGCTCGAAATGCATAATGAACTATATCGTGACGTTCAATGCGGTCTAGTAAAGGGTTAAAGTCCAAGAGGCTACACATAGGCGACGTTTACTACAACCATTACCACGGTGAGGTTGAGTTTCCGACGAAACTGTAAACAAGTCTCAGAACAACACTATAGTAAAACGTCAGCAACCACTGCCCTCACCAGAGGGAGAAGAGGCTGGTCTCCTCAGAGTGCCTTGTGCACGCTAGGCCCCTCTCAAAACATCTGTCCATTCTCGTGAATGAACGCACAGTAGCCTATCAACGTTTTTTTAATAGGCCTAAAGTTTTAATGAATCTTTCAAGTGTGTGTTGGAGAGAACAAATTATAATTTGGAAAGTGAAAGTTTTCTGGTGAGTCTTGGTGCTTTGAATGAGTCCACAGGGTGTCTTTTTGACTTCAATATTTGGCTGTCTTTAGCTTTCTTAGAAATGTTTTGTCATGTCAAAACTACCACTGTTTTTTTAATGCATTTGTATGTAATCATGTTCACGGTTGTAAATTAGAGCTGATCTCATAACGTTTTAAAATTTCTCTGCAGAGCTGAAGCCGTATTTCCCCTTTTGTCATCAAAAGCCTCAGTGTTGGTTGATTTTTGAAGAGGAACTACAAAGAAAATGAAACATATCAATTCTCCTGAAGGATGGGGATGCTGTGCAAGCACTGAATATAAACACTAAAGTTCTGGCACTCATAAAGTTACTGCCTCTAAAAGCAGTCAATGTAGCAGTGTGCAATTAGGTTTTCCTTTTTTGCTCATTTTTTTTACTACCTGTGTATATATTTCTCTTCATATGTAGCACATAAAACGTATTATGTTTTTTTTTTAAATCCTTTATGTAAAAGGCGTGAATTTGATTTGACTTGAAGAATTGCAGTGTATTTTTGTTTTCAAAATGCTGTGTATCTTAAGGCAGTGAGTGTAACCTGTTGAAGTATAATAAATCTGCTCCATTGAGAATTATTATGGATTAAATAATTGTTCCTCGTCATTATAGATCTTCATAGGTCATCTCTGTATGTAAGGAGAGAAGGACGGTACTTAATGTGTGGCCTTGTTGTTTTTTTAAGGTCATTTAAGTGTCACTCAATCTGGGTTCTCATCCACCCCACAAACTATTTCTGTTATGACACAACAACAACAAAAAGGTTTGAAGTCAGCCAATATTTTTTTTGTATTTTGAGAGATTCCGGAATATCACATTTTTCCTTCTCACCCTTTTTGAAAATGTAGCTTATTTGAAGTTGTGGGAGGTTATCATTTGCTGAAAGATAGTCTATGTTAATTAACTGTACTGGTTGTATGAATCGACTGTATCCTCTCCCTGACATGCTAAAATATGTCTTTGTTACTTTAATGGTTGTTACTTTTTAATGAGGCGTTTCCATATGGGTGGAATAATGCCCTACAATACCAAATACCTGGTTGCTTCAATATGGCTGTCGACGCTTTGACTGACCATCAGGTTGCCTTGACATTGTACTCCTGCGTGATTAAGAAAGGTAATAGAATTTGTTCGCCCCCCCCCCTTCTTCTCCATGTCATTGTTAGACTGCTGATCATATAAATGTAGCTTCGAAAATAACTTTTTTCACCCAGTTACAATCAGCCTTTGTTCAGAGGCTAAGAATTGTCACACAAAAAAGCAGTCACTCTGCCTGTGTATTTCGTGTAAATCTTTGAAGTGTACATAACTGTGTAAAAACACTGAGAAATTATACTAACTTATTTATGTCAGGCTTTTTTAAATGTAGAATAAAATGGGGTTTTGATTACGGTTATCCAAAGTGGCATTTACATTATACTTTTTTTTGTTTTTTTTGTAAAAGCATATTTTTGCTAGTTTTTATTTTATCAAATAAGGTTGCAACCTGAGCCTGATTAAAAAAAAGATTTGATGTGCATTTTGTATTGTGTGGTTATAAGATATGTTGCAATCAATTAAAACTGAGAAATGACATCTATCTGATTTGTTGGTCATGTTTGCACTGTTGATAGACTGTGTAGGCTGGAGAGCATTCCTATCTCTCAGCCAGTAGTATAAAAGTTGTTCTATTTAGATTACACTCACATCTATATTCCTTTGCTTCATAACTTGTTTCATATAGCCTATTTGTGAATCACAAGTAAAAATGCCTCAAGGCCCTGCTTTTAGGCATAAGAAAATAACAGATTGCTGTGATTGTGTTATACCTCAGTTCTCTCCATATCCACTGCTTTTAGTATGATTTAGACCATTTACCATTTTGGAATGAAGTCAAAGGCATGCAAAGATTTAACTCGATAAAAACGTATTTTTGTGGTTCTAGTGATTTTCATAGGATTTATGATTAGATACAGTATTTCAGTAAATTAAGTTAACATGTTTATCAATTGGTGTATTCTCTTCGGCTCGAGGACAAACTGGAACCAAACCGTGCGTAATTGAGTACCATTTGGCACATTACGTTTGCATGTTTGAAGCTTGAAGTAGCACGTAGGATCCGGTAAATACAAACGATGTTCTTGCTACTACTACGGTTACAAAATCAGGCTATTTCAATATATTTTAGCTTGTTTAAAATCAACTGTGCCACGGCTGCCGCAGTCTGCGCAGTGACACTCCCAATATGATGAAATCGTGGAGTATTTAAAAAAAAATATGCCTGGTGATTGACGTTTGAGTCCTCCAATCCGGTTATGTCTAAGGAAAGCACACCGCTGTTGCATCCAGTTACATTTGTCTAACGGCATTTTTGAAACGATTCACTTTTTGCTCTCCACACGGTTCCACATATGAAATACGCAAGTTAGTCTTAGTGCATGCGTTTTTTGTTCAATTTCATCTCCCCGAGTGCATAAGTATAGCCGATAACCAATTAGTACTTTAAATGCATTCACGCAGATGTAGTTTGACTTTGAAATAATTATAGAAAAATGCATGTAGAAATATCCGTTGAATAAAGCAACAACCCTATATGATGTCTATATATATTTATCATGTTATTGATGTCTTTATATATTAAAGCTATACAAACAATGTTTTGGTGTAGATTGTTCATTTGCCTTATTTTGTAGCCTATTCGGTAATTAGTTTAAATGGAAAATATGAGTTTCCTCTGTTTTGTCATGAAGGGCAATGGCATATATTTATTTTCACTTTTTACACCAGAATTGTGTTTTGTCCTAGATGTTTTTACTGGGCTACTTTAAATACAATTTAAGCCCTATTTGCAGAGTTGTTTGCAACAATTTATAGGCCAACTATATTTTACAACTATAAAATGTAGCCTTAATTTTCAAACAATATATTCGCCTACACAAATAGCATAAAAACATTTTATAGCATCAATTTTGAAAATAAATCTGGTTCCCAAATCCTTTTAATATTTTCAATTTTTTAAAGAATCTATTTTGGAAATCATCAATGGCATTGTAAATATTAGCAGCAAAGCAATAAAAACATGTTCACACTGATATTTGAAAATCTATTGCACAATTTGTCATGCATTTGTTAAGACCTGTGCCATTTCTCACCAAATTCCATCTGATCAGTTCCATGGCAATTTAAGACCTTGACCTTGTGGAGAGGTCAATTCAATCCATTAGTCTGATTCACTCATGCTCATGTACCAACCATCCACTACAATTCTAAAAAGTTTTTTTTTTTAAAGAGGATATTGAGTGTTTAGTTGGTAAAAAGGGCTCCTTCCTCTCCTTACCCTACTACAGCCTGAGAGCACCAGAAAGCAGGATGCATCAGGAAGACACCTGCAGCAGCAGCTCTTAGTGGGTTCCTGATTCATTCTGAAGTGTGCAGGTGGGTAACCTTAGCTCTGCTGTTCACCCCCACTCAGAGCTGGGTCCATTGTCCATGTGTGTGTGGCTTTGTGCGGAAGGCCATTGTGAGGGGTGGGCGCTTGGCACTGTTGTGTCTGGGGCTCCCAGTCAGACAAAAGGGCCTGTCTAGGAGCCTCCGCAGGGCTCCGCCCTGCCGGCCCGAAATACTGGAGAGGAGGAGGAGGAAGTGCTATCTGCAGTCTGAGAATACCACACTAAGAGTATCACTGGACGGGGGGATGATTTGTGTCATTAAGTCATATTGGCATGGACAGAGGTCAAGGTCAATGTTAGGTTATTTGTGCCAAACATCGAGTAAACTAATTTGTTGGTTCATTCAAAACAGAAGCCCCTCTGTTTTTATAACGCTCACCAAGAATTCTGTCAGGCAATGCTGTTGTTTTTCTGTATAATTCATTTCTCTATAACTAAAGGGTAAGTTTGACCACACAGGCAATCCTGGTTATTCTCCAGAGGCCCAACCAACAGTTGGACTGGAAATGTTCAACATGAAAGCAGCCTACACTGTTATTACATTGTTATTATCCACGGGTGCAACTTTCACTGGGGATGGGGACGGGACATTTTTGTCCCCCACAGTTTATTGGAATATGATACAGAACGAGGGAACTGTGTGCTTTAGGACCATGCGGATGCCTTCGAGCGGTCGGGTAGGCTGTTTGGAGTGTTTATCCGACTGGATAAAAAATATGTTTTTGTCCCCCCACTTCTCAAACCAAAGTTGCTCCCCTGTTATTATCTGTGCTTTTACCAGCAACATCTCAGCCATCCAATGAGCCATAAACAAGACTATGGAGGCCAAAGAATATAGTCCATCATTTTTCAGTCCCAACTTTCAGCAAAGGCCCTTTTCTATCTCCTTGAAGTGTTTCAAATTCAAACATAAAACAACGCATGTTTCTCTACTTTATTCTTATTCACTCTGACCACCATAAAGAAAACCGCTATGAAGTTGAGAATATTCCAGAACATTTCTTTGTCTCAGTTTTATATGTGCCAAGCCAGACAGAGACTGAATTCACACTTCCTAGTTATATCAACAGCAACAGGTTATCTTTTCCTGTTAACCGCATCAGTACTTTATATAAAACCACTAGTTCCTCCCCATGTTTCCTGAATTGGCCACAACCAACGTCATAACCCAATCCCCTGGCACCATCTCCTACGGGGGAAGAGTGCCCACAAACAAACACCTGCCTGTGTTCCCTCTTCTCTGACAAATACAGCACAATGATGGCCAATGAATAGATGGAGATGAATGATTGGAGAGGGTGGAGAGAGAGGGGTGAATTCTGTGGAGAGATGAGAGATGTGATGCTGCGGAGCACCAAATGATAGATGTACAGATGTGTCTATGGCATGTTTAGTTTTTGTGGGGGAGCTAATGGTTAGGCCCTAATGCTCATTAAACGAGCGCACCTGCAGCCTATCAAAGAGCCTTTATCTGTTATCGGTGCAAATCTGCTCAAGTACGCAGATAGAACCGCAAAATCAAGCGAGGCAAGGCACACTCTGTCCCTCTCCTAAGTACCTCCTACCCCATGACCAGTATGTCTGTGGTAAGGGAGAGTAGGGTAAGTTGAGCCATTTTATACATTCAGCATCACTCCATCAGGGGAAATATAGAATTATTTTCAACAAAGATATCTACATACAGTATACACTCACCGACCAGTTTATTAGGTACACCACCCCGCTCCTACTTACAGATGAGTCACGTGGCTGTGGCTTGCTAAATAAAACAGGCAGACAGTCATCGAGGCATTCAGTTACTGTTGGATTGAACATTAGAATGGGCAAATTTATGAATCGACTTTGAGCATGGTATGATTGTCGGTGCCAGGCGAGTCAGATCCAGTATCTCAGGAACTTCCGCCCTCCACTTTTTACACACAACTTATCTCAGAACACCCAAATTGTCGATCCTTGTCACAGATGGGCTATTGCAGCAGACGACCATAACGGGTTCCTCTCCTATCAGCTAAAAACCAGAAGAAGCAGCTCCAATAAGCACATGATCACCAACATTGGACAATTGAGGTGTGTTAAAATATTGCCTGGAACATGACAACGAGTTCAGTTTACTTGAGTGGCCTGGTCAGTTCCCAGACCTCAACCCAATAGAGCATCTCTGGGAATAGATGGAACGGGCTGTTCACAGCATGAGTGTACTGCCGTCCAATCTTCAGCAACTGCGTGATGCTATTGCGTCAGCATGGACCAACATCCCTGTTGAACATTTCCGACACCTTGTAGAATGCCCCAAAGAATCCAGGATGTTCTGAAGGCAAAGGGGGTCCGACCAAAAAAAGTGGCCTCTTGGCACATCTTACCCCCCCCGGTAAGGGTGTGAGTTGAGCCGCGGGACAGGGTAAGTTAAGTCGCCTAAACATTTATGTACTGAATGAAATATTACCACTACCTTTGTAAAACCATGTCTATCTTTATTTCCCAAACACAATTCAACACAATCACAGTCACCTTTTTGTATTTTCATCATTTTAAGTGTCTTTTAACACAGGCTTAAACGCCTAACAACACTATGTTGTTTTTTTAACACTTTTAACATAGTCCAGGCCCTGTTGTTAACTCATATCCCAGCGATATTGCCTTGCAACTTGCCATGGGCGCAAACATTGGCTCAACTTACCTCATGGTTATTAGCTCAACTTACCCCAAGGCAAGCATTTAGCTATATTAGCCCACACAGCTACAAGGATGCACTTTCATGCTAGGTTTAGGACAACATATTGAAGCGTATAGAGACCCCAACTGATGTATAGAACAATCTTAAAATGATCTACTTTGGTTTAGATACAAGTATCATTAAACCTCTAACACAACCATTTCATTTGACTTGGTGAAAATACATTCTTTGGACCTAACTTACCACTTTTTTACATGTGTTTTTTTCCTTCACAGACTCCCTGAAATTAATATTTAGTCTAATTAGGATTTTTTAAAATATGGTTTCCTAGAAACAAGGGTGGCTCAATTTACCCCCTTTGGCTCCTCTTACCCCACTCTCCCCTACCTAGCCCAATCTACTCAGGAATGTCTTAAGGATGCATTCAGATGCTGTTGGCCAGAAAACAGGGCCTCAAACATCTGTGCAGTGTAGATAGACAACAGAGTGCTGACAGACAGGGATTGGAAGGAGCTGAGAGCTAAAGAAGTGCCATACTCATGGATGTGATCAGGTGTGATGACCTGCAGATGACTGCTAGAGACGAGGACCACACTGATACAACCAGCTGTTCTACAGCCACATATATGAGATGTTTCAACAGATTGCAGTCAGAGGAATTACTTGTACAGCAGGGAATGGGGTGGGATGGGAAGTGTAATGGTCACAATGGAGATGTTCCACACAGTGAATAGAGCAGAAGCAGGAAGATGCTCAACATAGTATTACTATGCTGTATCATTTTGTTGTTGAAGATAAATATGAATCTTGCTTAGCTGATCTTTCGTTTACCGAGAATGATGATGACACGGGGTGTGGTGGTGTGTGTCACATCATTTCACGAGAATTATGCAAACAAACAAAGAAAGTGGATGTGGCAATCATTCCTGTCAGTCAAATTACATGTTGCAACATAATGCTATTACACAGTAGTAGTAGTAGTAGTTGCTGTCAACATGTCCCAGGTGGGAAATTGATCTGAGGCGTAGATTAAACATTTTAACATAAGGAAGAAAATGTTAGGGATATTGAGATGTTGAATACATAAATACATGAACAAGCAGGATTCAAATGAAATGATATGATGAGAAGAAACATCCAGTAAGCGTTTAATATTAGTCATAACGAAACTGATACACCAACAAATAAATGACCTCACATCTGACATATGCACAGAGGGAAATATCACACTAAACAGCCACTCTCTCTCCCCTAAAAAACACTGCCAATCTGTTTTGTGGAATTTCTTGAAACTGCAACAAAACACAGTTGAGTTTTCCTTTGATCAATCAAGCAGCCCATAACTCCAGCTGATTCGGGCTATCACCGAGGCAGCATGTCAGAAGATACTAGAGCTTTCTCTCACACAGCTGCAGAACTCAGAAGGAGGTTTTTCTTTTCTCCGTGCAGGTCTCTTGCTTCTTCATGTCCCTAGGTTGCCTCAGCAGGCCTGAACCGTGGCTCAGTGGGGCTCAGAAGAGACGGCTGCTGTAGTGAGGAATGAGCATGTTCTCAAGTACACAGCATGATGAGGAAAACAGTCCTCTCTCCTCTTGTCAGGCTCTTGGTCATGGCCAGCCATGCAGAGACTTAGAGATATGACCAACGGACACAGGGACTCCAATATTTACTCTGTTATGTGTTGGCAGCAGTGTGTATATATACTTTTTAAAGTAATGTTAACATGAGAAGGTATGTCAAACATAAAGGTAGTGCTTGCAAAATAATCTTTGTATTTTTCTTGGCTATTGTATGACAATGTGTGGTGTGACATAACACCATGCCCCTTTCCAAGCCATGTTCTCTCCCCTCCTCTCCTCTGCGGCCCTACTCGGCCTCTGTCTCCACAGTAGCCCTTAGCTGCAGCTGTACTCCATGCCTCACGTACTGCTCTGGCTGGCCAAACCCCACCGCACCACTGAAGTCCTTCCAGTTCCAGCCAGGAATCTCAGCCTGTCTGGGGGAAAAGTCCCCAATACTGTGACCTACATAAGCAATGGACAGCCTCTCTGTCCACTGGCCTCTTTACATAACATGTGTGCACCACCCCAGACTTCCTTTCCTCGTCCTTCTCCTCCTGATCCTCAGCAGCTGCTGCTGCTGTTGGCTTACTTGGCCAGTCTTGGGTGGGGTTGTTGTGGACGGCCGGCTTACCCTGGCTTGGACATGAAGCAGCGTGGGGCGTTCCAGAGGAGCGTAGACTAGAGGGATCTTGAGATCTAGTTGTTGTTGGCTGTTGAACTTACTTACCCTGGTCACTGGTCATTGGATAGGTTGAAACAACCACACCAGACATATGGTCCAAGGGAAATCTCAGAGGGCAAAGGTCACCGATGGTCAAACTAACCCTGTAACCTCTTGGTGATTCCTCTCCCAGGGGTGATGTAGCAACTACCTATACGAACCACAGCAGAGGTCAGAGGTCGTGCACTGTATTGTCTCTTCTTTTAAATGGTTACATTCAAAGACAATATCCAGTGCTCTACGGAAGGGGGCTAGGGTGAGGAAGGCCTCTGGAGGTTGCAGTGGGTCAAAGGCCAGGGTCCCTAAGGACAGCACTCACTGCTGTCTGCTTGACGACACAGTACTACTTTGAATGACATATGCTATTTTTATTCCACTGTGATGGATTTTTTAGAATAAATGACATTGTACTCCACTGGCTTTGTATGACATGTTTGATGGAGCCCTTTGCAAAAAGTGGGTGAGGGGATTTTGAATGGGAATTTGAATTATGCTTGAACACTAACTGACAGTGGCTGAGGAGCCACAGTAGCAGCAACAACAGCTGTCTTGAACCCAACTATTGCCCTTCGCTATTTAGGGACTCTCGATGGAGTGGCTAGCATTAGCTGCTGCTGACACTGTTTATGTCCCTCTCTGACACACACACACGCACACGCACGCGCACACACACACACACACACACACACACACACACACACACACACACACACACACACACACACACACACACACACACACACACACACACACACACACACACACACACACACACACACACACACACACACACACACACACACAAAAAACACACACCTGTTCACCGGTATCGGCTTTCTGCGTTGTTGGGCCTGCATGGGGCCCTCAAGGTGCCCAGTCTTAAATACCATATTCCAGGTCTCCTGAGATACACAGCACCAGTCAAAAGTTTGGACACACCTACTTATTCATGGATTTTTCTTTATTTGTACAATTTTCTACATTGTAGAATAACAGTGAAGACATCAACACTATGAAATAACACATATGGAACAATGTAGAAACCAAAAAAGTGTTAAACAAATCAAAATATATTTTATATTTGAGATTCTTCAAAGTAGCCACCCTTTGCCTTGATGACAGCTTTGCACACTCTTGGCATTCTCTCAACCAGCTTCATCAGGTAGTCACCTGGAATGCATTTCAATTTACAGGTGTGCCTTGTTAAAAGATAATTTGTGAAATTGATTTCCTTCTTTATGTGTTTGAGCCAATCAGTTGTGTTGTCACAAGGTAGGGGTGGTGTACAGAAGATAGCCCTATTTGATAAAAGATCAAGTCCATATTATGGCCAAAACAGGTCAAATAAGCAAAGCGACAGTCTATCATTACTTTAAGACATGAAGGTCAGTCAATACAGAAAATTTCAAGAAATTTGAAAGTTTCTTCAAGTGCAGCCGCAAAAACCATCAAGCGCTATGATGAAACTGGCTCTCATGAGGACCGCCACAGGAAAGGAAGACCCAGAGGTACTGTTCCTGCAGAGGACAAGTTCATTAGAGTTACCAGCCTCAGCACAATTTTTTTTAAATGCAGCACAAATAAATGCTTCACAGCGTTCAAGTAATAGATATATCTCAACATCAACTGTTCAGAGGAGACTGCGTGAATCAGGCCTTCATGGTCAAATTACTGAAAATAAACCACTACTAAAGGACACCAATAAGAAGAAGAGATTTGCTTGGGCCAAGAAACACGGTGGTAATCTGTCCTCTGGTCTGATGAGTCCAAATTTGAGATTTTTGGTTCCAACCGCCTTTGTGAGATGCAGAGTAGGTGAACGGATGATCTCCGCATGTGTGGTTCGCACCGTGAGGCATGGAGGAGGTGTGATGGTGCTTTGCTGGTGACACTGTCTGTAATTTATTTAGATTTCAAGGCACACTTAACCAGCACGGCTATTACAGCCTTCTGCAGTGCTACACCATCCCATCTGGTTTTCACTTAGTGGGACTATCATTTATTTTTCACCAGGACAATGACACAACACACCTCCAGGCTGTGTAAGGGCTATTTGACCAAGAAGGAGAGTGATGGAGTGCTGCATCAGATTACCTGGCCACCACAATCACCCGACGTCAAACCAATTGAGATGGTTTGGGATGAGTTGGACTGCAGAGTGAAGGAAAAGCAACCAACAAGTGCTCAGCATATGTGGGAACTCCTTGAAGAATGTTGGAAAAGCATTCCAGTTTAAGCTGGTTGAGAGAATGCCAAGACTGTGCAATGCTGTCAACAAGGCAAAGGATGACATATGATTCCACATGTGTTATTTCATAGTTTTGATGTCTTCACTATTATTCTACAATGTAAAAATTAAGAAAGACCCTTAAATGAGTAGGTGTGTCCAAACTTTCCACTACTACTGTTTATATATAACTTTCTCAGATGCCGTAACACGCTATCGTCAACACAAGTTATGAGGGTATAGGCTACTACATCCCACACAGAGCTACATTATATTCCACTTTCTTGCTGGCTCTCTCCTGATGCTCAGACACACCGAGCATCTCTTGATGCTAGGTTTGCCTGCCGATAGTACTTAGCACCTCTGAACAGAGTGTCGGCAGTCAATCTCTTTTGTGCTCCCACAGCAAAGACCTTGAAGTCGTCAGCCACTGAGCCTTGTTAAACTACTCCAAACCAGAAGGTGGCAGTGGTGTTGTTTGGCAATGTGTCGCTTTATGGTATAGTCAATGTTAGGGATAATGTTGCTATTGTTTTAGAAAGCCCTTGATACTAGCCAGATGGCCACAGCTAGATAATTAGCTACAAGATAACAATGAAACAATTGAATTCACTCGCCATAATCGCATAGAGCCCATATATACATTTTTAGTTAGCTGGCTAAAGTTAGCTAAATGGTTAGCATGATTTGCTAGCTAGCTGTTGTGCTAGCTAGGTAAAGTAAAGACACTGCATTGACTCTTGGCTGCCAGCTGCAGGCAGCTGCTTCATGGAAACGAATCCATTGTGATTTAATTATAATGGTACTAGCTCCAGTGGCCAGATAGCTAGCTTGGGAAAGCATTTAGTGTTGTGTGTATTGTGCTGCACTTACTACCCCATTCATTTCATATGAAGTGTGTTTAGCTAGCTAACTAATAGGCTAGTGTATATTATCAAACCTAACAAATAAATCCTTCTTCAAGAACAAAGCTCCTTCCTCTAGAAAATAAAATGTATGATGCAGCTTCTGATGAAAAGGGGGTGGATTACACCGCGAAAGGTGCCGTATTTTTACATTTTTCTTATCAATCCTTTCAGCTCCCCCACGCGGAGGTTCGTGCTCTCTGATTGGCTCAAAGTCAAGTTGTCGGCCACTGCCGAGCATTGCGATTCTACAAGTAGAGACTTCAGATTCATCGGTACACAGCAGGTACTTCTTCTGTTCTAGCAAGTGAAGGAACTGCCCCTTACTGTGATAAGTACCTATCGGCAGTCTATCGGCAGTCACATTCTCTGTGTGCTCCATGCTTTTAGCCTGTGATCCTGCTCGTGTGTTCTTCTGACACTAAAACCTTGTTTGAAGTGGGGAGTCGGAGATGAAAGTGGAGTAGTAGGGACCAGGAAGAGCTGAGCTGGCTCAGTAAACAGCAGCTAGACCAGGGGGAGACCAGGGGGCAGGGGCTATCAAGGTCCCCCACCACTGACATAAACCAGGGGAGGACAATGGCAGCATAACACCTCGGCTGGGCTGTGGCTCTCTGGGTAATTGAAAATGGCTTTGGTCTACTCGTCTACTCCCCTCACCTCCCAATCCTCCTTCTCTTGCCTTCCTCCCCTCAATCCACCCCTCCCCAGAGACCTCTCTCTCTCCCCGCTCTGGCCGTGCTGTTCTTGGGCTATCCCCAGTATTTATTGGCCTTTGAAGGGAAATATAATTGAGTGGTAATTTGAGATGTATTCTTTCTCTCTCACTCCCCTGCCCACATGCCTCCATCACTCCTGAATGGTTATGGAATATTGAAGTTCAAAGTAGGCACAGTGAACTTCTTTTTTCTCCCCTGATTGCAGTGTGAAGAAGAAACACTGAATTTAAGTATTTTTAAAAACTTTGTGGGATTGAGAGGCCATGGGTTACCTTGACCTGACGTGGCAAATCAAACAGATGCAGCCAAGAACGAAGGATTGAGTCCAAAGAAAGCAAATTATAGACAAGATGAGCTGGTAATCAAGAAACACTGAGCCCAAGGAGAGGCCAGAAAATATAATGAAATAGATTTTTATTTACACCAGATTTACAGAGGGTTGTGAATATAATTTACAGTCATTCCAATCCGTTTTAAAACACTCTTTGTTTCTCATCATCTCTCAACAGACCAGGAGACTTCCCAGGTTGATCGTTCCACATGATAATAAATATGAGGCAATGTTATTATACACAACTCTTATAAAACTATACAGGTCAGCCAGATGTATGTGGCGCAGTTATGTCAAAGAAACTTGTTTTAAAAAGCAACCTGTTAATAGAAAATACATACAACTAATCTTCAACCACGGCAAAACAATAAAATATATACTAGTAGTGGAGAGTCTCTCTCTCTCTCTCTCTCTCTCTCTCTCTCTCTCTCTCTCTCTCTCTCTCTGTCTGTCTGTCTGTCTGTCTGTCTGTCTGTCTGTCTGTCTGTCTGTCTGTCTGTCTGTCTGTCTGTCTGTCTGTCTGTCTGTCTGTCTGTCTGTCTGTCTGTCTGTCTGTCTGTCTGTCTGTCTGTCTGTCTGTCTGTCTGTCTGTCTGTCTGTCTGTCTGTCTGTCTGTCTGTCTGTCTGTCTGTCTGTCTGTCTGTCTGTCTGTCTCTCTCTCTCTCTCTCTGTCTCTCTGTCTATCTCTCTCTCTCATACTATAATAATGGAAGGGCTTGCATTCATAGCTTGGTTATTTAAAAAAATATTTTCTACTGGCTATACCCAGCTGGGTCCCGGCCGTCGAGAAATATGTGAGAAACTAAAAGAGAAGCATTCTTTCTATTCAAATGCTTTAAAGGGCTTTGAAATCAAAGCATGGTACATCTCTCTCTCTCTTTGTGGTAGCCTGATATTTCAGGGCCTTCACACTAAATTATGTAAGCCTACTGTTTAAATTGTACACATTTTTCCAGTATTTATTTTCATTAGTCAACTCACACACAGAGCAATCTCCCCTTACCAGGAATTCAGCACTTAATTAGAAAGAGAATGAAAAATAATCAGCTCTCTAATGGGGAAAATTCATTTCAAATTGCATACAGCAGTTGGAGTCCAAAGAAGGAAAATAAAAATGTTTTAGCATGAAGAAGGGTGGGTGGTGAAGTGGTTCATAGGCATATCCGAGTGAAAATCTTGGCACGGGGTGTTGAGTCAACTGCAAAAGGCCGTACCATAACTCCCCATACTGTTCTTTCTATCACTGTATTTCTGTAGTACTGCACTCTGCCTTGTCACGGCTGTTTTGCTATTTTTATTAGCTTAACCGTAGCCGTAAATCAGCGCCAGATTAGTTCCTGCAGAGCTTTTTCCCCCCTCTACTCTGCTCCAGCAGCACAGGCCCAGCCACTAACAGACACACACTCCGGGCAAAGTCAACAGATCATCTCCTGCTCCTTCTCTATGTCACTTGATAACTACCTACAAACATACGCCAGGCCTAAATACAGTAAGC
The DNA here is from genome assembly GCF_021184085.1 of Oncorhynchus gorbuscha. NCBI lineage: Eukaryota > Metazoa > Chordata > Actinopteri > Salmoniformes > Salmonidae > Oncorhynchus > Oncorhynchus gorbuscha. The sequence continues at coordinate 46,008,715 of NC_060173.1, read as the reverse complement.
TGAAATGAATTGGTGGCCATATGGAAATAGTGGGTGCTGTATTTAGGTTTTTATGGTGCCAAGATCATCAGTAGGATTTGAAGAATTCCTCTGTTAGACTTCTGGTCTGCTGTGTTCTTTAGTGAGTGCTCCTAATAATGTCATTAATGTGTTGGTTTGCTTGGAAATGATAATAATAATCAGTGCTCTGATGTGCCTCACTGAATGAATACAGTTGAATACATTAGCATAGCTTATGTGACTATTTACAGAGGAGTGAAAGTGGCAGGCTAATCTTATGTAACTAAAGGGGAATTATGTGTGCTTTCCCTACACTCTATGCTGTGGAAGTTTCAGCAGCAGGTTTTCACAGTGCTGCTATTACAAAGGGGATAGAGAAAAAAACTTCTGAAGAAGAGGAGAACCCCGTATCCCCGTTCACCATGATGTGGGGGACGGAGGAGGGACGGCATGACTGTATGCCTGTGGCTGTCAGTATACTGCTGCAATGTTACCTCTCAAAGTTCTCTACCTCCCGTAACTTTCAGACAAGCCCACCTCTTCACCAGAGGGGAACAGAAGCAGGAGTTGACTTGTTCACATTCTCTCTCTAAGGTCAGAGGTCAAAGACAGTGACATGAAGGTATTTTGGGGGTTATGAGACAAGTGTAGCATGGGGTACTACATGTATGAGTAGCCAAACTACACCACCTTCCTAATGAAGTAACAGGAGTACCCTCTTTTTCTTTATTTGAGTCTGTGCCCTCCTGGCCAAGCAGCTAATATCTCATGCCTGGTCCTAGCCCCTGGTGGTTCCATCACTGGCGCCTCTCTGTCCACTGTGACATCACCGCCCCTCGTCCAAGCTGACGCCGATGCTCTGGCGTCTCACGATGCTGATGCGGGAGCTGTAGGGGGCTGGGGGTGGAGGGGCTGGGGCCCTCAGGAGCAGCTCTGCCTTGGGCTTGTACTGGTCCACCAAGATCTTCAGCACTGCCTCCATCTTATGGTCCATCTGGAATATCTATTTATACAACACACACAAAATAAACAACAGAAGGGCACATGTTGTAGGATGGGTGACTACAGGGAGGACATTTAACAAACAACAGAGACGGCCATATTATACCCATGCTTGACTGGCAGGTTGGCATTTATTGAGATGACTCATGTACTGGAGGCAGCTCTGCAGGGTAGTTACTAGCTGGCACAGCCACAAAGTCATACAATCTGATTTTAACCCGAACCCTTGCCTTATTACCACAATTATTTATATATTCCTGCTACCAGTCACTTTCCAGCCCTGTCGACATGTATATCTGCCTATCACACCTATACTGTAACACTTGCACACACACCCTCACTCACACACTTACACTTAGATACAAACACCCACCACCACTCCCACCCACCACTTATGCTACTGCTTATGCTGCTAGTTTACTATTAATATGATTTTTTCTGCTATCAATCACTTTCTCCTAATCCTGCCTATATGTACATATCTACTTCAAATACTCCAGTACCCCTGCACATTGTACATTTGGTATTAGCGCTGACCCTGTATATAGCTCCCTCTCCTATTTCTCGTGTTTTCTTTATTATATACACTACCATTCAAAAGTTTGGGGTCACTCAGAAATGTCCTTGTTTTTGAAAGAGAAGCAAAAAAAAATTGTCCATTAAAATAACATCAAATTGATCAGAAATACAATGTAGACATTGTTAATGATGTAAATGACTATTTAGGTTGGAAACTGAAGATTTTTAATGGAATATCTACATAGGCGTACACTTTGTGTTAGCTAATTCAAGTTTATCATTTTAAAAGGCTAATTGATCATTAGAAAACCCTTTTGCAATTATGTTAGCACAGCTGAAAACTGTTGTCCTGATTGAAGAAGCAATAAATCTGTCCTTCTTTAGACTAGTTGAGTATTTTTATTGATTTATTTCACCTTTATTTAACCAGGTAGGCCAGTCGAGAACAAGTTCTCATTTACAATTGCGACCTGGTCAAGATAAAGCAAAGCAGTTCGACACAAACAACGACACAGTTACACATGGAGTAAAACAAACATACAGTCAATAATACAGTATAAACAAGTCTATATATGATGTCAGCAAATGAGGTGAGATAAGGGAGGTAAAGGCAAAAAAAGGCCATGGTGGCAAAGTAAATACAAAATAGCAAGTAAAACACTGGAATGGTAGATTTGCAGTGGAAGAATGTGCAAAGTAGAAATAAAAATAATCGGGAGCAAAATAAATAAATAAATAAATTAATTAAATACAGTAGGGAAAGAGGTAGTAGTTGTTTGGGCTAAATTATAGGTGGGCTATGTATATAGTATGTGTAGCGTCAGCATTTGTGGGTTTGATTACAGGCTCAAAATGGCCAGAAACAAAGACCTTTCTCCTGAAACTCATCAGTCTATTCTTGTTCTGAGAAATGAAGGATATTATATGCGAGAAATTGCCAAGAAACTGAAGATCTCGTGCAACGCTGTATACTATACCCTTCACAGAACAGCACAAACGGTCTCTAACCAGAATAGAAAGCGGAGTGGGAGGCCCCAGTGTACAACTAAGCAAGAGTACAAGTACATTAGAGTGTCTAGTTTGAGAAACAGACGCCTCACAAGTCCTCAACTGGCAGCTTCATTAAATAGTACCCGCAAAACACCAGTGTCAACGTCAACAGTGAAGAGGCGACTCCCGGATGCTGACCTTCAAGGCAGAGTCCCTCTGTCAATTGTCCTGTATTCTTTTGCCCATCTTAATCTTTTAATTTTATTGGCCAGTCTGAGATATTGTTTTTTCTTTGCAACTCTGCGGAGAAGGCCAGCATCCCGGAGTCGCCTCTTCACTGTTGACGTTGACACTGGTGTTTTGCGGGTACTATTTAACTAAGCTGCCAGTTGAGGACTTGTGAGGCATCTGTTTCTCAAACTAGACACTCTAATGTACTTGTACTCTTGCTTAGTTGAACACTGGGGCCTCCCACTCCTCTTTCTATTCTGTACGCCTATGTAGATATTCCATTAAAAATCTTCAGTTTCCAACCTAAATAGTCATTTACAACATTAACAATGTCTACATTGTATTTCTGATGGCACTTTGAGGCTGAGGCTGGTGTTTTGCGGGAGTCGCCTGAACGAGACCCTTTTCTACCGATTGCTCAATTTGGCAGGATGTACAGATCCAGGAAGAGTCTTGGCGGTTCCAAACTTCTTCCATTTAAGAATGATTGAGGCCACTGTTTTCTTGGGGACATTAAATGCTGCAGAAATTTTTTGGTACCCTTCCCCAGATCTGTGCCTCGACACAATGCTATTTCGGAGCTCTACGGACAATTCCTTTGACCGAATGGCTTTGTTTTTGCTCTAACATGTACTGTCAACTGCGAATATCCAAACAATTGAATTTACTACAGGTGAATTACAATCAAGTTGTAGAAATATCTCAAGGATGATCGACGGAAAGAGGATGCACCTGAGCTATATTTCAAATCTCAAAGCAAAGGTTCTGAATAATTATGTAAATAAGGTATTTCTGCTTATTTTTTTAAATTTGCACAAAATACAAAAAACCTGTTTTCACTTTGTCATTATGGGGTATTGTTTGTAGATTGCTGAGGAATAATTTTTATTTAATCCATTTGAGAATGTGGCTGGAACGTAACTGTCACATTCTGACCTTAGTTATTTTGTTATGTCTTTGTTTTAGTATGGTCAGGGTGTGAGTTGGGTGGGTTGTCTATGTTAGTTTTTCTATGATTTGCTATTTCTGTGTTTGGCCTGGTATGGTTCTCAATCATAGGCAGCTGTCAATCGTTGTCCCTGATTGAGAACCATATTTAGGGAGCCTGTTTTCTATTGTGTTTCGTGGATGATTTGTTTTTTTTCTGTTTTCTGTTGTGTGTCTGCACCAGCCATTTTCGGTCGTTTCTCTTTGTTATTTTGTTATTTCCATGTTAATTTTAATAAATATGGACACAAACCACGCTGCACCTTGGTCCTCACCTTCTTCCACCATCGACGGCCGTTACAGTACCAAAATGTGTAAAAAGTAGAGGGGTCTGAATACTTTCCGAAGGCACTGTACAGTATATATTTTAAAACTTTTAGTTATACTATTTTGATATTGATTACTGCACTATTGGGCAGAGCTTGCAAGTGAAGTATTTCACTGCACTTGTGCATGTGTCAATAACACTTGAACTTGAACCCTAAACTTAACCACACTTCTAAACTTATGCCTAAACCTAACCTTACATTTTTTATGAATTTTTACGATATATAGCCAATTTTGACTTTGCAGCTGGCCCATCAAGTGGAAATCTAGTAATTATATGTGCGTGACTAGAGTCAATCAGTAAGGACATTTAAATGGGTGCAGCAGTTGAGGAGTGTCCCTGAGTTTGTGCCTTTCTTTTGTCCGCGATGCCAGGTCTCTAATATGACCCCATCCCAATGACAGACCAGTGGCATATAATAACATGTTTGTCTATCTGTCACGGTCTACCTACTAAAACCACTCATTATAGCAGCTGGGCCGGTTGAGTGATCCAGGAGTGGGAGGCTCTTAGCGCACACACACACACACACACACACACACACACACACACACACACACACACACACACACACACACACACACACACACACACACACACACACACACACACACACACACACACACACACACACACACACACACACACACACACACACACACAAGGAGCTGTGGCTGCATGGCTACTGTTGACATGGTGTTTCAACTGTAAACAGAGGTGTGTGTGTCTGTCACCCAATTGATAGGGACATCGCATCTCCACCAGGTGACTTCTTTCTATTACCCGGACTGTCTGCCGACACACAGACACACACACGTGCGCACACCCCTTTCTGAACATCAATGAGTTTTTACAGATCTTTACTGCGTCGTTGCTTTGCGTCTTCATATCTGAGTTATCCAGTTATCTTTTCAGGAAGGCACTATCTTAGGCTTCACTTAACACTGCTTGTTAACCTGATTTATAAATGCAATAGAGACCAATGGTAATGGCGTCTTTTTGTAGGAACTAGCTCGTGTTATATACATGAGTTACGTTCATTGGACAAAGCCTATGGGGAAATGAATGGAGCTTTTGTAAGGTTTTTGGATAAGTGCAGAAAATAAGGTCTGAGGTAAACACAGGCTTAGGAGATCTGATACGTTTTGTTCTATGAGATCATCTTCATCAGCTAACGTCACATTTTGTGAATTTTGAAGCATTTATGTCATCAGAAAAAGCACATAAACTATAACTCATAAAGTTCATGTAAACTGACTGCTATTATCTCATAGAACAAAAGGTATATGATCTCCTAAGCCTGTGTTAACCTCAGACCTTATTTTCGGTGTTTATCCCAAAACCCTAGTCTTTCCCCATTCATTTTCCCCATAGGAATGGCTGAACGAACCAGAGGTAAGTCATTTCCGTTTTTTTAAGACAACAAGCTGGCAAACTCTATGGTCATTGAGATACCTGGTAATGGATCCTGACGAGGTTGAAGGGAAGAGGAAAGTACATCAAAGTATGTGAAGGAGCCATGGCATCTCATACAACAGACAGACTGAAATTTGTAGACTCTCATTCCAGTCATAACTGATAGTGAGGAACCATGCAGTATTTTGTCTGAAATTCACATTTCAGACTTTACTGGTATTTTTTTGGTGTGTTGAGGATTAGGCGCCTCTTATCCATCTCTGAGTGCGTGTGCTTGACAGCCATGACACTTTTATAGTAGACCAGGACATTGGGTATCACTCATTGTTATTGGGATATGAAACCATGGATGAAGGATAATAAATCACATACAATAAGACCCCCTAACCCTTACCCCCCACAGCGATGATTCTGTCAGGAATCATATAATCATCAAAGTAGGAAGGAAGCAAAATAACAAAAGGTTAGAACAAGCCTCGGATTAGACTACAATGTTTATCATGACCTACATAGCTGTGTTAAGAAGATAGACCACATGTAATCTGGGCTAGACTGGGCTAGGGTTAAAATCCTGAACAGGGTTAGGGTTAGGGCTCAAGCTAGAGTTCTGAACAGGGTTAAGGTTAGGGTTAGGCCTTTCTTGTTACTGTGTTTTTCCTCATTTTCCGGGGCCTTAAATCCAACCCTAACCCTAACCCTAGCTTCATGTCCACATCCTGGTCCAACCCTAACCCTAACCCTAGCTTCATGTCCACATCCTGGTCCAACACTAACCCTAACCCTAGCTTCATGTCCACATCCTGGTACCAACCCCAACCCTAACCCTAGCTTCATGTCCACATCCTGGTCCAACCCTAACCCTAACCCTAGCTTCATGTCCACATCCTGGTCCAACCCTAACCCTAACCCTAACCTTAACCCTAGCATCATGTCCACATCCTGGTCCAACCCTAACCCCAGACTCATGTCCACATCCTGGTCCAACCCTAACCTTAACCCCAGACTCATGTCCACATCCTGGTCCAACCCTAACCCCAGACTCATGTCCACATCCTGGTCCAACCCTAACCTTAACCCTAGCATCATGTCCACATCCTGGTCCAACCCTAACCCTAACCCTACTTTCATGTCTACATTCTGGTCCAACCCTAACCCCAGACTCATGTCCACATCCTGGTCCAACCCTAACCTTAACCCTAGCATCATGTCCACATCCTGGTCCAACCCTAACCCTAACCCTACTTTCATGTCCACATCCTGGTCCAACCCTAACCTTAACCCTAGCATCATGTCTACATCCTGGTCCAACCCTAACCCTAACCCTAGCCTCATGTCCACATCCTGGTCCAACCCTAACCCTAGCCTCATGTCCACATCCTGGTCCAACCCTAACCCCAGACTCATGTCCACATCCCGGTTCAACCCTAACCTTAACCCTAACCCTAGCTTCATGTCCACATCCTGGTCTAACCCTAACCTTAACCCTAGCTTCATGTCCACATCCTGGTCCAACCCTAACCTTAACCCCAGACTCATGTCCACATCCTGGTCCAACCCTAACCCCAGACTCATGTCCACATCCTGGTCCAACCCTAACCTTAACCCTAGCATCATGTCCACATCCTGGTCCAACCCTAACCCTAACCCCAGACTCATGTCCACATCCTGGTCCAACCCTAACCCCAGACTCATGTCCACATCCTGGTCCAACCCTAACCTTAACCCTAGCATCATGTCCACATCCTGGTCCAACCCTAACCCTAACCCTACTTTCATGTCTACATTCTGGTCCAACCCTAACCTTAACCCTAGCTTCATGTCCACATCCTGGTCCAACCCTAACCTTAACCCTAGCATCATGTCTACATCCTGGTCCAACCCTAACCCTAACCCTAGCCTCATGTCCACATCCTGGTCCAACCCTAACCCTAGCCTCATGTCCACATCCTGGTCCAACCCTAACCCCAGACTCATGTCCACATCCCGGTTCAACCCTAACCTTAACCCTAACCCTAGCTTCATGTCCACATCCTGGTCCAACCCTAACCTTAACCCTAGCTTCATGTCCACATCCTGGTCCAACCCTAACCTTAACCCTAGCCTCATGTCCACAACCTGGTCCAACCCTAACCCCAGACTCATGTCCACATCCCGGTTCAACCCTAACCCTAGCTTCATGTCCACATCCTGATCCAACCCTAACCCTAGCCTCATGTCCACATCCTGGTACAACCCTAACCCTAGCTTCATGTCCACATCCTGGTTCAACCCTAACCCCAGCCTCACTAACAACCCTAACCCTAATTCTACACTCTTAAAAATAAAGGTGCGAGTTGGAACCAAATAAGGTTCTGGAGAGCGATGCAATAGGGGAAACATTTTAGGATTTCTGAAGAACCATAAATAGGATGGTTCTTTGAAGAACCTTACTAAGATCCAAAACCAGAAATGTTTCGGTCCCCTAGGACCGGAATTGAATAGTCCTGCTGTAGGGTTGCCTTGTTTGTATATTTCCCAGGGTGCCTTGAGTGAATTTAAGAGTTACTCGTACCAGCCATGACTGTGTTTGCTAGAGACAGAGACATGGTTGTTGCATTCATTCATGCTCTGTCAAGTGGCCTTCACCAAGTGAGATCCTAAGTGAATAATATGTTGTCTTTAAAATGTAATTATTTAAGACAATACATATTTCATAAGGACTTCTTTTAAGGACCTAGTTTTACCATAATGCAGTGACCTGAAACTCATAGTTTGCAGGCCACATCAGGTCACATTTGGCTGGTTTGCAAAGTGATGTGTAATTCCTATTAAAATCCAGCCAGAGTGGGGATATTCAACATTTTGAATTTCTATTCACCCACAACCTACATTCAGAATGACTGCCAGGTAAGGGAAGAGTAACATATGAGACTATCTTAATCATTTCAGTATCACTAATAATTTCAGTATCACTAATGGTTGCAATAAGTCCAAGTAACAGATTGGATTAGTTTAGAAACATTTGTTATTTATATTTGAGTAGCATAAGATGAATTAATAAATGTATGTACAAAAATGTAGATATTGAAACAAACAATAAAAAAAATCTCCCCGAAATAGAGCATGCTGGGAAAGATGATAATGATGGGTGTGGTTTTGGTTCAACTCTAATTTTGAACACCAACACTAACCGCTTTGTTTAAATGGAACTATTTACAGTGCTAATGTAACTCTTAAATCAACACTAGAAATGTTACATTGAAAAATCAACACTAGTTAACACTGGCCAATTTGCTGCGTGGTATGAAAAGAACTTCCATACATTTCAAGTGCCTTTTAGAATTCTGATGAACCGTGGATGCCACGTCAAGAACCCCACACTTAACTCAAAGGCTCTTTATTGGGCAAGAGTTCTCCAAGGAGCCTTAAGGAAGAACAGTTTAAGAACCTTCATTTTTTTCAGTGTAGCTTCGTGTCCACATCCCAGTCAACCCTCACCCTAGCCTAATAGGTGTTAGCTCAGGGAGCTATGCCTGCTGGCAACTTCAACCCAGGGTAGGCAACATAGAAGGGTGTGTGACTGACTGACCGCTGCTGGGATTGTGTCACTGTGGAGGGGCAGGGATGGCTGGTGACAACGCTGTCTGCCTCACTATGTCAAAGGACATGTGATACACAGACAGGTGATGCCTCAGCTGTCCCCAACCCACCCACCCCACCCTCCTAAACAGCACATGGTACAAACCACCAGACAGCCTCCCCGCCCCACTCATACTATGTGGCACAATCTTTTTTTATATATAGGGCGGGGCACCAAAGCCCTTAGGATAACACAGCAGCCTGAAAAACACAAACATTTTCAATTGAATGTTTAACTGAAACTACATGGGCCAAATTTGATTAGGAGGGGGACAACAAAGCTAGGCTGGGACCCCACCCTGCCAAGCCTAACCAATAGTAGGGGAAACACTGTTCTGAGACCCATAGAGGCCCAACCCTCTCTGCAACCCTGTCTGTCCCAAAGTGTCTCTTTACAGGGGGAGAGCAGTGGGGGGGAACGTGGGCTTAGTGGGGACCAACTGGGGACAGGGGACCAGGACCCAATGGCTGTGTTGACAGAGGAACACCCTTCCGTTCCTGGCTTACCTCCTGCCCATTCCCTGGGACCAGCTGTATTATCTGCAGAGCAGCCTCACCCAGCAGCTAAATACTGCAGAACGCCAAATGCCCCGCTCTTTGTTCGTTTGAGTTTGTTTGACGACAACAACAACAACAGCAAAGCAGTCAGTTCAGTCCAGAGCTCAGGCTTGTCACAGCTCTGTCCAATTCATACTCATGTGTGACCCTAGTCAGCCTACTAAACACCAATTATCACACAGCAAAAATAAACGAGAGAAATGAAAACTTGCCTCAAATTATAGTAGTTCTTGTCACAGTTAATTAGCACATCTAGCATATCACCTCCTGCTCACAGACTGGACTAAAAGACTGGACTGCCTGGTCTGATTGCATGGTTCATTTTGAGTCCAAATAAAGGCCATGTCTGCTTCTGAAATGGCACCCTCGTACCAATATAGTGCACTACTTTTGACCAGAGTCTATAGGCCCTGGTCAAAAAGGTAGTGCACTATATAGCGAATAAGTTACCATTTAGGACGCAGTCCATTTCTGGGCTGGGTCGAGGTAGAATATAATATACTGCAGGTCTAAATTTAGCCTCGTCTTTTTTTTTTCCAGAGGGGCAATAGCATAATTACTATGGATAATTACTCTGTGTTGAAGCTGCTTCGGGGAAAAACTGTTCTAGCTTTACCATCTTGAGTGGAACAAACACAGTAGGTTAATCTAAACAAGGTTTCTGGAAGGAGCACTTCAGAGAAACTCTCTGACACGTGTAAATCATGTGATTCATACTGCCATCTGTTGGAGGGAGGGAAAGGTTGGGTTGCTGCTGTTGTGAGGTGTTACAGTATATTCATGTTAATGACATGCAGTAATAGCATGGATACTAAGAAATAGAGACGCTCTATTGCAACAAATCCATGAGAAAGTAATAGGCTGAGAATTGCTTTATATCCTAGACCTGTAATGTAGAACTATTATTCGGTGATATTATGACGTGGGCTGTTATTCAGGAGTAAAACACAGGTTTGAATGGCAACATCTCCAGGAATGTCTTCTTAATAAACACGGACCGATGCCCACATCTTTTTTTCCTTGTTGTTGGACCATAGACATCTGTTTGGTTCAGATTTGGTCCGGTCTGGTCTGGCCATGATTTGGCCCAAACATACTGTAGACATTGATGTTTGGTTCAGATTTGATCTGGTCTGGACTGGCCTTGATTTCAACGTCCACAGACTGGCCTTGATTTGGCCCAATCACAGACATTTATGTTTCACAAGTTTGGACAGTACTGCAGAGCACAGCAGTGTACAGTACATTACAGTACAGTAAAGACAAGTGGAGTATAGTACAGTACAGTAAAGTACAGCACAATACAGTAGAGCAAAGTGCAGAACAGTAAAGTGTCCACATTTTGACTTGTTTTGGGGCAGAGCTCATTAGAGTAATACCCAGCATGCTTTGTAAGTGTTTGTTTATACATTTACATTTTCAGTCATTCAGCAGACACTCTTATCCAGAGTGACTTACAGTCAGTGTATTCAGCTAAGGTAGATAAATAACAACATATCACAGTCATAGCAAGACAAAAACATCTATGTAACCATTACTGAGGCTCCTCTTTCCTATATTAAACAGACAGAACAATTATTATCGTGATAAAATGGTTATTTCATTGAGAATGTGTGTGCAGTTGAAATTTTGCCATAAAATCAATGACCAAAAAATAGGTATTTTCAATATCTGTAAATGTCTTTTCAACTTTCATTCAGAACTGAAAATGAACCTGATTTCAACTTTTCAACATCCAGATTAAAAAAGAAAGAAAGAATTCAGACGTTGAAGTTGTGTTCATTTCAGGTTATTACTGGGCTGGCATCTAAGAGGAGTTAGCCCTATTAAAAAAAAACAAGATTTCTGTCATTGAACTGCCGTAGCTCTCCATCACCCTTGAAAATTGGGAGAGAGTAGGAAGAAATGGAGCGACAATTGGCAAAAGAAAACAATTCCACAAGTCACGATCGGTGCCCATCGTCATATGTGTGACATTTATTTTCCCTCTGGTGACCCTGGACTGGAGCCCCTGCATATCAGCCCAGCCAGCCCCATCCAACCACAGCTGGGGCTCTCTCTCTCCCTCACTGTCTGGGCCTTGGGTCTGAAGCCGAGGGCATGTCAGTGGAGCTTCCTTTTCCCCTGCACAAGAATAACAACACAGGGTCAGTTCAGGTGAGCCTGGCTCGGCCAAGGGGTTACTTGGGGCCCTCTGCCCAGGCCTCTGCTGCCCTGCCTGGCTGCATTCTCATTGTGTGAAATCCCCCCTCCTATGGCCCCTGACCCAGCCTTACTACCTCCGCCCATCTCCTGGAGCAGAAGCAGAGAGATCTCACACAATGGACAATGTACAGTAGGAGCACACACTGGGCTCGCTGTGTGTATGTGTGTGTGTATATGTTTATGTGTGTGACTAACAAGCTGCACTGTGGTCATCAGAGGGGGGGGGGTTAGAAGGAGGGGAGGGTGGATAGAGGGAAGGAGGAACAGAGGGACGGAGGGGGGTTGGCTTTTGTCTCTAGCCATGTTTGTACATTTTAAATGGAGGAGAGATGCAGCCGCCCTCCCAGACTCCCAGGGTTAGGCCTTGAGAAGAGTAATGGAGCGAGGAGGGAGGCTGAGCGCAGATGAAGCTTCAGATGACCTATGGGATCTAGTGTACCATATAAGACAGGGAGAGAGAGAAGACAGAGAGAGAGAGAGAATACAGGGAGAGAGAGCAGAGAGAGAGAGAGAGAAGACAGGGAGAGAGAGAGAAGACAGGGAGAGAGATAGAAGACAGGGAGAGAGAAAGAAGACAGAGAGAGAAAGAAGACAGAGAGAGAAGACAGGGAGAGAGAGAAGACAGGGAGAGAGAGCAGACATACAGAGAGAGAAGACAGGGAGAGGGAGAGAAGAGAGAGAGAGAGAGAGAGAGAGAAGACAGAGAGAAAGGAGACAGGGAGAGAGAGCAGACAGACAGAGAGAGAAGACAGGGAGAGAGAGAAGACAGAGAGAGAGAGAGAAGACAGGGAGAGAGAGAAGACAGAGAGAGAGAAGATAGGGACAGAGAGAGAAGACACAGAGAGAGAGAAGACAGGGAGAGAGAGAAGACAGGGAGAGAGAGAGCAGAGAGAGAGAACAGACAGAGAGAGAAGACAGGGAGAGAGAGAGCAGAAAGAGAGAGAGAGCAGAAAGAGAGAGAGAGAAGACAGGGAGAGAGAGAGAAGACAGGGAGAGAGAGAGAAGACAGAGAGAGAGAGCAGACAGAGAGAGAGAAGACAGGGAGAGGGAGAAGACAGAGAGAGAGAAGACAGAGACAGATACAGAGAGAGAGAAAAGGAGAGAGAGACAAAGCGAGAAAGATGTTTTATGATGTCCGTTCCTCTCTGGGAGCGTGGAACAGAAAGGTCCTGAGGAAGGAGAAGGAAGAGGGAGGAATGGAGGGAGGAGAGAGGAGGGAGAGGGGAGAACAGACAGATTCACTTCAAAGTAGACTTAGCCCAGTGTCATTTGGAGCGTTGTTTTTCCTGCTTTCTGTATGTTAATTCTTGTCAACTCGTCTCTTTCATATTTGCAAGAGAGATTGTTTGTCATGAGATTTGTTATGACAAAGGAATGCGATACTCATATCTCACCATATGTATTTGGACAGTGAGGCTTATATTTTACATTTGGCTCAATACTCCAGCGGTTGGGATTTGAGTATCTAGTCCCCAAATGTGAAGAAGTCATAAGTATTTGGACACATTCACTTAGTGTATCAAAGGAGTCAAAAGTTTAGTATTTTGTCCCATATTTTGTCCCATACAATGACTACATCAAGCTTGTGACTCTACAAACTCGTTGGATGGGTTTGCAGTTTGCTTTGGTTGCGTTTTGATAATGTTTTGCCCACTGAATGGTGAATGATCGAGTAATTGTCTTTCTAAGTGAGTAGATAAGATGTTTCTGAACATTTCAAAATTAATCTTGACAATTCCTTGATCAAGAAAAATCTTGAATAAATCATGAATATTGATGAGTGACGTGCCATTCATAGGCTACAACAAAAACATGCTAACATCTCACCATTACCAATAACAGGGGAGGTTAGCATTTTTGGCGGGATATTCATATATGTTGGGGTATGTTCATATATGTTATCATGGTAGCATCCACATTAATGTAGAAGTGTCCCGAAACATCTTCTATTGTTATTTACAATAAAAGTGTCTTCAAAATCACACAATAGAGTATTCACCATTCAGTTCCTGTTGGGCATAACATAACCTGAAACACGACCAAAACAAAACTGCAAATGCATCCAACAAGTTTGTAGAGTCACAGGTTGATGTTGTCCTGGCTTGCGCGCTAGGAATACGGGACCAAATACAAAATGTTTGACTACTTAATACACTAGAAGTAATGTTGGGGAGCTACTTGTAGTTAACTAGTAATTAAGCTACATTTTACAGTATCTTGGTGGTAGTTTAACTCAATTGTTATCTTGGTAGTGTTTTCAGAAGTTAATTACTGTTTTGCCATGTAGTGGTGTAGATAACTACTGGAACTACACATTACTATTTTTGCAAAATGAAAAGAAAAATATGGTTGAAGTAGGCAATAATTTATTTTCCTTTTCGGCATCAGACCTGCATAATTCTCACTTGAAACCTAGTTTTTGTATATAAACTCTAACTGTAACTCCTAAACCTAAACCTAACCATAAACCTAACCCCTAGCCTAGCTAGCTAACGTTAGCCACCTAGCCAACGTTAGCCACAGACATTGGAATTCGTAACATATCATACGTTTTTCATTTCACAGGCATTGTTACGTCTACTCCTGTGTCCGGGTTGCAGCATTGGAGTACAGAGCCAAATACATATTTCTAGCTTCACTGTCCAAATAAATACAGAGGGTAGTGTATGTGTGTGTGTGTTATTGTCATTACCTCAGGACAAACATGACACTGAGGGTGTGGTGTGTTTTACTACAAAGTTGGTACAATCTGGGTAAAGTGTGTGTGTGTACTGTATGTGTGTGTAGACTCAGGGCTTGTGTGTTGATTTGAACCGTGCATCTAGGTGTTTTGTGTGTTGATTTCATTGCATTGAATCCAGTGCAGGAGAGAAATATTCCCAAACAAATGTGTGTGTGCACAGATCAAATTCACCAACAACTAACCAATGATCGGACCGACCAACCAGTAACTACGGCCAACTGGAAGCACACGGAGCACAGCTCAGATACACAGAGCCCGTCCGGCCCCTGCCAAGACGAATGGATTCAGTTTAACATTGGCAGATACAATATGTTCTTTGTATTTGTAAAAAGGAGAAAAGGGAGGAGAAGTGGAGGGAGGGCGGTGTGGGTTTTGAGCAGAGGGATTTGGTGGTGGCATGGAGGGAGAAGGAGGATTTTTTTTTTTTTTAAAGAACAGGAAATCAAGCGAGAGCACCTGACGCACATGATAAGTATCAAGGCCTTTGCCACGTGCCAAATCCTTTCCAGGGGGGGCAGGGACAGGCGCTCGCCACCGCCTAATCTCCTTCACTGAGTGGGCGTGCTCTCAAAGCTGCTTTGTTTCAGAGCTACTTTCACAAGGAGGTACAATCCACGTCCGTATGGGGCGAAGCGGCCTCTTTCTCTCTCCACCCCACACCTCAGCCCCTCCATCCACATCTCTCACTCCACTCTCCTTAGCACTGTTTTTCGGGAGTGCCATTTTCCTAGTCCCCTGAGCCGGGCCATCAGGGCCCACATACAGTACAGCAGACGGACAGAATGACAGCTGGAGGGACGGAGGGGGGGGGGGGGGTTATTTGATTTACTGATCACCCTGTTTGGACATGACTGAGGAGCTGTGAGGGGGAATGTGTGGGAACAGTGACGGCTTTCATGTAGAGAGAGAAAAAACCCACCTCGACATCATTTCAGATGGAGATGGCTTGGAAATGACGGTGGTGGGGCCATTAGCGTTTTTCATGTTGAGCGATGTGGGAGTCGGCAAAATGTTACTGAACACCAAATACACGCGGTGGATAAACAGGCTAGTTGCAGGGTGAAGAGGTGAATTATGAGACTTGTTCTGACTGATGAGTTACCTGTCAGACTGCTGAGGCAGCAGTGAATTAGCTTTCGTGTTGTTGCTGCTGCTGTTCTCACAGCAGCGTGGATGCGTGGAAGTCTACCGCTGAATGAGAGCCTGTCAGTTAGTGAATAAATATATCTATACAGGTATCTCTTGGTATTATCATCACTGTGGTGTGGAAAATGTAACATTCATGTCTTATATCTCCGGCGCGGCCCACGCTTGGATTGCGTCCTACCTGACAGGTCGCTCCTACCAGGCTCCTACCAGGTGGCGTGGCGAGAATCTGTCTCCTCACCACGCGCTCTCACCACTGGTGTCCCCCAGGGCTCTGTTCTTGGCCCTCTCCTATTCTCGCTATACACCAAGTCACTTGGCTCTGTCATAACCTCACATGGTCTCTCTTATCATTGCTATGCAGACGACACACAATTAATCTTCTCCTTTCCCCCTTCTGATGACCAGGTGGCGAATCGCATCTCTGCATGTCTGGCAGACATATCAGTGTGGATGACGGATCACCACCTCAAGCTGAACCTCGGCAAGACGGAGCTGCTCTTCCTCCCGGGGAAGGACTGCCCGTTCCATGATCTCGCCATCACGGTTGACAACTCCATTGTGTCCTCCTCCCAGAGCGCCAAGAACCTTGGCGTGATCCTGGACAACACCCTGTCGTTCTCAACCAACATCAAGGCGGTGGCCCGTTCCTGTAGGTTCATGCTCTACAACATCCGCAGAGTACGACCCTGCCTCACACAGGAAGCGGCGCAGGTCCTAATCCAGGCACTTGTCATCTCCCGTCTGGATTACTGCAACTCGCTGTTGGCTGGGCTCCCTGCCTGTGCCATTAAACCCCTTCAACTCATCCAGAACGCCGCAGCCCGTCTGGTGTTCAACCTTCCCAAGTTCTCTCACGTCACCCCGCTCCTCCGTTCTCTCCACTGGCTTCCAGTTGAAGCTCGCATCCGCTACAAGACCATGGTGCTTGCCTACGGAGCTGTGAGGGGAACGGCACCTCAGTACCTCCAGGCTCTGATCAGGCCCTACACCCAAACAAGGGCACTGCGTTCATCCACCTCTGGCCTGCTCGCCTCCCTACCACTGAGGAAGTACAGCTCCCGCTCAGCCCAGTCAAAACTGTTCGCTGCCCTGGCCCCCAATGGTGGAACAAACTCCCTCACGACGCCAGGACAGTGGAGTCAATCACCACCTTCCGGAGACACCTGAAACCCCACCTCTTTAAGGAATACCTAGGATAGGATAAGTAATCCCTCTCACCCCCCTTAAGATTTAGATGCACTATTGTAAAGTGACTGTTCCACTGGATGTCATAAGGTGAATGCACCAATTTGTAAGTCGCTCTGGATAAGAGCGTCTGCTAAATGACTTAAATGTAAATGTAAATGTTATATAGGGAGCATCTTAGAGCATACCACCTTACTATCAGCCACAGAATTAAATAGAACATCTATTGCATTGTAACTCCATGAGTCCTTCGCAGACCGAGTCAAACCCCCATTTAGTCGGCTCCATCAAGCTGTCACCACACATGAGGATGCCACTCCAGTCTGGCTGTCATAAAAACATATCATAATCATTTTATTTCACAAATCTGCCAGTAAAGCCTTGTGGATGTGGAATAAAACTCGGGACCTGGGAGTGAGGTCCTGTAAAATACTGGGCCAGTTGCCTTTTTCAGCAAATGTCCCCGGCGACAGCTGGAAGTCCTCCCCTCTTTACTGGTCCCCAGCATGGTGGCCCAGGGGACGAGAGTGGCAACAAACACACCAAACACACACACAGGCGCATGCAAGGACACACACGCGAGCACACACGCATACCCACCCAGACACACGCACACGGCTGTTCCTCCAGGACCATGATTTCTCCAAAGAGCCCTGACAATACTACTACACTTCAATGCAAATTTGCATCTGAAATGAAACCTTAGTAGAGTCAACCTCCCTGTGAAACTGACTATAAGCATTTCAACCGCAATATTCATCTAACTCCGTTAGTATTGTGTTGCGGGGAAACAACTTGTTCAACTAAAGTAACAATGACTCCTGACATCTCTCCCCACCTTCATCAACATGCCAATGACTCAATGGGACAAACATGGCATCATCTGTTCACCAGCGTGGTCTTCAAACCCTGCCCTACCCTGGCAACCTGTTGCTGGGTCTGTCTGCGATTCCCTCTGGCTGTCTGTCTGTCGCCTGACTCACCAGGCCTGTTGGCAGCTGGTAGCTAAAACACTGTTACCAACCAACCATGCACGGTGCCCCAACAAGGGAGGTTTACAAGTGAGGTTTAAATGTCAAAGGACAGGGACACATGGAGCTGGGGTGCCTGGGGGCTGTTTGACTGGGGGCTTGGGGTCCAAGGCGTCCCCGGGCTAGTCCTGAGCTCCCCTGTGTGGCCAACAGGAGAGGCTTTATGGGGGAGAGGTGGCCCCTGGACCAGCTGCTACCACACATTGCCTCCACAACCAGTCTTGGTAGCTAGCCTCATGGTTGCACACCAGGCAAGGGAAGTGGCTGTTTTAAACCAAATAATGTTGTTCTTCATCTAGCCTGGTCCCAGATCCGTTATTGCTGTCTATCCAACTCAAGACAGCACAAACGGATATGGGACAAGGCTAGTCTTCCCCTGCTAGTCTTTGTCTTGTTACTAATTAGAGCATTGGCCTATTATGTTAAATCTCATGAAATAAATGACATCGCTTAGCTACAGGTCAAAGGTTAATGAGATACTAACTCCTACATCTGTTTGGGTGTCATTAGCAACAAAGGCAACCTCTTGTCAGACATGATATCAGGCACAGATAACGCCTGCCTGGCCGGTGGTCCAACCAACACCCAAACCCTGACTGATCTGAAGCGAATCACAAGACAAACACAGTGAAGTAAACAATCCAGTCAGAGCCAGTCAGTGCAATGTAAACAGAGTCAGAGAGAGAGCCAGTTGTTTGGGGTTGAAGGAATTGGGGACGGTGCACCGTGGTGCGGTGGACCCTCCATACAGAGTGGGGTCTGGGTCTGGTTCGAAACGTGTGCCTGACCATCAGCTGTCTCCCAGTGACTCCAGGCAAAGCAGTGCCCAGACCGTGGCCCTGCCTGGCGCTCGGGTCGGTGACAAGGCCAGCCAGCATGCCAGCTGATCCAGCCCCCCCCCCCGTCACCACTGGAGAACCCCATAAGCAGCATTAAATCAGATAAAGCCAGTTTTATGCTATATGGCCTCCCATGAACAGCTGGCTCAGAGAGAGAGAGAGAGAGAGAGAGAGAGAGGAGAAAGAGGGAGTGATAGACAGAAAGAGAGAGAGCTCTGTGGTCCCCTCGTCTGTTTCCAAATATAGTCAGTGTCTCCCACTCACTCTCTGTTTTTGTTATTGGGGCTTTTGTCCTTCATTGAAGACGCAGACACGAGAAAAACATTTGCGTTTGGAGTATCGCTTTTGTAGAGACGTTTGTTTGGCTTCCATCGGGTGATGGTGGCGTCTCGGACGGTGAAGGGAAAGAGGAAGGTTATTATATATGATGGAGTTGTCTGGTTGGCTAGCGACAGTGTGACAGATTCTGAAGTCGTCTGGTTGGACGGTGACAGTAGTCTGAAGTCGTCTGTTTGGCTAGTCTGAGTGTTGGTCTAGAGCTTGGAGGAATGCACTTAGATTTGACTGGGGAACGAACATGACTTTGGACTCCACTTCGTCACAACCCCACCTCAAAAAAAAAATCATTTTTTGCAGAACTGAATGACAGACCAATTTGTTACACAACTTTAACAAGGCTCTAAGGTGAAATGTTAAAATGGCTATTTACTATATTATAAGTCCAAGATGTTATTTCCAACTCTGTCACCTCTATCACAACCCAACATTCTTCCCGCAAGACCAACAACCACCATGGCAGCTACTGTAGTCAAAACAAGCTCTTGATAAGGCTAAATGAAACTATTCCAGCCACTTGGCCACGCTGGCCAGTAACATTCTGTGCCTCCAAGCCCACCGGCACCGCAGTAATATCAACATGAAAATATACAATGTTTTTTTTTCTTTCAATAAAAGTGACTGTTCTGTTCGGCATCCCAGGTATTTGTCTAATCAGTCTGGGCTCTGTTTTTGTTGTCTGGTCTGTGCGTTCACCCCCAGCATTCCCTAGATGCTAATCATCATCAGATCCTTCAGACACAAACAGGAAGGTATTTAATCAGAACATCAGTAACTAGTTCCATCTCAGAGAGAGGCCTCTCTTTCTCTCATATACTGAGATACTTGAGAGATGGGGAGAGAGAGAGAGAGAGAGAGAGAGAGAGAGAGAGAGAGAGAGAGAGAGAGAGAGAGAGAGAGAGAGAGAGAGAGAGAGAGAGAGAGAGAGAGAGAGAGAGAGAGAGAGAGAGAGAGGAGAGAGAGAGAGAGAGAGAGAGAGAGAGAGAGAGAGAGAGAGAGAGAGAGAGAGAGAGGGAGAGAGAGAGAGAGAGGAGAGAGAGAGAGGGAGAGAGAGAGAGAGAGAGAGAGAGAGAGAGAGAGAGAGAGAGAGAGAGAGAGAGGAGAGAGAGAGAGAGAGAGAGAGAGAGAGAGAGAGAGAGAGAGAGAGAGATGCACAGCTGCCCGGGTACAATCGACCTCACAGTACCTACTCAGTCTGCGGCCCGTCATTGGAAAAAGCCAATTGCCTCTTGTCCGTATGATGGTAAAAGCGGGTTGGAGAAGAAGAAAAACACACATACAAAAATAGAGACTTAGTCACTTAGCTGCTGTTCTGAATGGCAAATACTGTACTCACATAGAGCCTGAACACCAACAACAGCCCCCTTAATGCCAAAGGGCCAAGAATTCATCACACTAAAGATGTATTAAACTCTGTGGACTATTATAGTTTCTAAAGCATGAATGAGAGAATTCAGCTCTGTATTTAGCTATGGATACAGCCTGTGTGAAACTGGGCTTTCCACAGGGCACAGGCTGTAGCAACACACACACACGTGCACACACACATACACTCAAAATATCAGCCTGACTCTGGCACTCTTTCTTTTGTCCCCTCAGCCCAGCCCAGCCCGACAGCTGAGGGTCCAGCCCAGGGGGAGAGAGAGTGGTACCTGTCCACACCGTTATCGGGGGAGCACAGGTGGAAGTGCAGTATGTGTGTAATCAGGGCTGGGCTGGGGGGACAGAGAGAGCCAGAGCGCCAGAGTCAGGCTGATATTTTTTGAGTGTAGTAAAAAGGGGAGCGGGCGGCCTGCGCCCATCAAAAACAGCCCCCTGCCTCTCTCCCTGCATCCCCCCACGTCCCCATGCAAGGAAGCAGTCAGGAAAGATCACAGTCCTCATTTAGGCAGCCTGTTGATTTAAAGGGCGGGGGGCAGGCCCACTCAGGAAATTACTGCAGGTAGCTCTTTTAAAGTTCCTCCGTACTGAATTAGGCCTTTCTATTTTTAACATGACATTGGCACACTATGCCACTGTCTCGCTGGAAGAAAAAAAGAAAGAAAGAATAAGCCCAGAAGCCATTTTTAGTTGATTTGAGTAAACTATAAAGTTATAAAAATACTTATTGGTAATTAGGAAAATTTGTATGAGGTAAGAGGAAACTAATCATCCCCAGGTTGCCACATCGTGAGTGTTAATCATTTATTCAACCTTGAATTGAGCAAGTGAGACATGACGACGCCAGGCACGTTTCAGACAAGGGGAGGGAGACATTGGTTGCACAATTTCTTAAGAACGCAGCTACACATAGTGTGCATCCCAAATGGAAACCATATTCCTTATATAGCTGTCATGACATTGCCCTCTTTGGGTACAGCGAGCACCATCCCCCTCTCTCTGTCTCCTACACTCAGGCTGCTGTGACCCCAGGTCGTAAATTCCTGGAGGAGATGATCTCCTCATGGCCACAGTATAGAGAGAGAGAGTGAGTGTCATCGAGAGAACAAAGTAATTTCTTCCACCTCACAGAACTGGAGAACCAAACGACATTTATGTTCTGGAGAAGGTTTAAAAGATCGGTGAAGAATCCAGCTACGAACTGGTCCGTTTGGTACAATTTTGTGAAACTCATGAGAGACAATACGGCCACATTACCATAACGCTGATTATACAATAGACTCAGTAATGAGGCTTACATCTAATTGTTGTATATAAATAATGAGTGAGGATGGAACTGCTTGTGAAATTGTGTAATGTGATTTTGGACTGTTTAATGAAGGAAACTCCAATTCCCTAAAAAGTTTCACTAAGTCCTTGGCACGCCCCCAGGGGCACAGACAGGACCGGGTGTCATGAGACAGCCCTTTTCGATGTTCCGAATAAAGACCCCATCCGGGTTCTCTATCACCAGACCATGTTTCTCTCAATTACGAGAATACAAAGGTTGCAGACCAGCTTACCTCGCTAACGAGAGGGCCAAGGTTTGAGATCAGACTGCTGAATCTTTGAACCATCGCACGTGGTTAAACTCATAGACTATCGATACCGACAGAATAACAACAAGTCTTTGATATGAATTACTAGTCTGCAGCTAGGAATTCGGTATCATTGAACGCGAAGACCGACAACCGTCGAAATATCTATTCTATAACGACATGAATGAATATCACTCTGAACTATCCATTCTAACCACGACAGAGAAAGAGAGAGGGCGGACAGACTCTCCAACAGAAACTAACTTTTCAACAGAGATCCCGATGACACACTGAGCGTAAATATATATATATATTGATTGCAATTGTTCCCGAATGAGTGAGCATTCATGTGCAAAGGATTAGCATTTCAATTGTTTTAATGATCAACTTTGTAGTGTCTCATCTCAGTCGACCCCCACTTCCCTTTTGTACACCAAGCTGCGATGCGGGTTTATCCCACTAGGGAAGCTCCGTTATCATTTCCTTGTGACTATCTACTGTTTGTTTATTCATTTCTGTGAATGACTTAGTTAGTAAATAAAATATTTAAGACAATTGATGTATGGATGACTCATAGTGAAGACTGGATTCGTGCAGATAACCAACAATTTACGACGTTTGGAATGAGACTAACTTGAGGTAAATCATAATTCATTAATTCTAAGACCAATTGATCAGATATACAAATATCTGAAGAGTTATATTAGGAAACGTATAACTTTGTAATCTGAAGATTTTCCTTGGTGCCCGACTTCCTAGTTAATTACAGTTACATGATTAATCAGTTTAATCGCGTAATAATAATCACAGAGAATAATGACAGAATAATGAAATAAGTCTTCAGTTTAATGATGCCAAAGACACGACAGAGTGCACTAATTCTGACCAGGGGTCAGCGCTTTAACCCGACAGATAGTGGTCAGGAAGATAGAACCTTATTGTCAAAACCACTCGATTTAGGAAATAATAAACACCAATCTATATCAGTATAATGCCACGTCTTTCCATATGATGATGGGACTGGGTAAGACTAACGTTTCCATGGTTTCCATTTAAAAAAGGAGGCCCAGGAAAGTAAAGACTGAGTAGCAAGAAAGGAGGTCTGAGCCACCCAGCCTTATTTGGAAGATAATGCAAGTAGCTATATTAATTGCATAATGTTATGTTTTATGTTTTTTTTGCCTGGGTAGGTCTGATGTTTTGTCACTTCCAGGCATGAGTAAGCAGACAGGGCTTCCAGTCGCTCTGACTTTCTCACAACGGGTCAGAGCGTGGAGGTGACTAATAATAATGCTATGTTCCCCCCGCAAGGTGGGGGGGGGGGGGGGTCAGACTATTGGTACATGTGTGTGTATAGAGGTTCCTGTCCTTGCCTGTAACAGACACAGAGACAAAGAAAACACACATACACGTGCACACACACCCATCTGGTGACAGGACACACTCTTTTCACGCCATTTGGCCTGGTGGGCAATGTTATATGCCACGGTGGGTTTCAAATTATAAGACCTGTCCAAAGTGCATCCACGTTCAACCGAGAACCCTGAGCCTGGGACCTCAGTCATAAATGAAGCTATGGTGGGTTTATACTTTATAGTTGACTTTCATATTAGTACATCATTTTTCTTTATCTCAACTAACGATACCTACTGTCGCTACCAAGTGGCTGGACCAGTTTTCCCAAAAGTGAACAATGTGTAATGCAAAGTTTTGCTTGCTAGCCAACCAACAACGTCAATTCCGCTATCAAGCCAAATAATCTACTAAATTTACCTGAATTAAATATATAAAACTGATCATGTCTAGATTTAATCTCATGTCACTGGGATTGGTTAGTCAACATGCAATAACACCTGTAAATCCTGTATACTGCCAATCAATGAGATTGACAGTCTAGCATGCTTTTCAACCGATCGCTGCCTGCACCTGCATGCCCGACTAGCATCACCACACTGGATGGTTCCGACCTTGAATATGTGGACACCTATAAGTACCTAGGTGTCTGGCTAGACTGCAAACTCTCCTTCCAGACCCATATCAAACATCTCCAATCGAAAATCAAATCAAGAGTCGGCTTTCTATTCCGCAACAAAGCCTCCTTCACTCACGCTGCCAAGCTTACCCTAGTAAAACTGACTATCCTACCGTTCCTCGACTTCGGCGATGTCATCTACAAAATCGCTTCCAACACTCTACTCAGCAAACTGGATGCAGTTTATCACAGTGCCATCCGTTTTGTCACTAAAGCACCTTATACTACCCACCACTGCGACTTGTATGCTCTAGTCGGCTGGCCTTCGCTACATATTCGTCGCCAGACCCACTGGCTCCAGGTCATCTACAAGGCCATGCTAGGTAAAGCTCCGCCTTATCTCAGTTCACTGGTCACGATGGCAACACCCATCCGTAGCACGCGCTCCAGCAGGTGTATCTCACTGATCATCCCTAAAGCCAACACCTCATTCGGCCGCCTTTCGTTCCAGTACTCTGCTGCCTGTGACTGGAACGAATTGCAAAAATCGCTGAAGTTGGAGACTTTTATCTCCCTCACCAACTTCAAACATCAGCTATCTGAGCAGCTAACCGATCGCTGCAGCTGTACATAATCTATTGGTAAATAGCCCACCCATTTTCACCTACCTCATCCCCACAGTTTTTATTTATTTACTTTTCTGCTCTTTTGCACACCAATATCTCTACCTGTACATGATCATCTGATCATTTATCACTCCAGTGTTAATCTGCAATATTGTAATTATTCGCCTACCACCTCATGCCTTTTGCACACATTGTATATAGACTCCCCTTTTTTTCTACTGTGTTATTGACTTGTTAATTGTTTACTCCATGTGTAACTCTGTGTTGTCTGTTCACACTGCTATGCTTTATCTTGGCCAGGTCGCAGTTGCAAATGAGAACTTGTTCTCAACTAGCCTACCTGGTTAAATAAAGGTGAAATAAAAATAAAATAAAAATTAAAAACTGTTAGAAAAACTGGCAATGAGGCCTTTCATCTACTTCTTGTGAGTCAGATGAGCTCGTGGATACCATCTGTATGTCTCTGTGTCCAGTATGAAGGAAGTTAGAGGTAGTTTTGTGAGCCAATGCTAACTAGCATTAGTGCAATGACTGGAAGTCTATAGGTATCTATCTAGCAGATCCCCGTAGACTTCAAGTCATTGCGCTAACGCTAGATAGCAATTGCGCTAGCGTCAGCTAGGAAGTTCCTTCAAACTGCTCGCAGTTGATGTCCTTGGTCTTACTGATTTGTTAACGGGCCTATATATGAGGCCTACTTTACCATATTATCCTGGAGGCATACTTAAACACCAAGTTGCATTACTTTGCGTGAATGATTTCTCTCAACTATAAACAATGCAAAATTAGAATACTAAATCATTTGTTAACTTCTTTCTATTCTATTCTATGGCTGCATGAAATAGCAAACATCTCGTAAATTCAACGATTACATTTGTTTACTTCATCTTTCTGGCTCCCTGATGAAACAGTAACATCCATTACAGTAGTTAGGCTTAGCCAACCTGTACACCATGGCTTAGCGGTGAGTTGATTAGATTTCACGATCTGGACATGAGCGAGTGCTCGGCTTGTTCTCGACACCATGTGCACCTATAATGCACGCTGAAATCTATGTCCTGCATAACGTATTGGACCGTACACTGGGTTAAATGGCGTGAAAAGAGTGCGCCCCATCTGCTGATCATTTTTTTTAAAGATATACATTACCAGTCAAAAGTTTGGACACACTTTTTATGTATTTGACTATTTTCTACATTGTAGAATAATAGTAAAGACATCAAACTATGAAATAGCACATATGGAATCGTGTAGAAACCAAAAAAGTGTTAAACAAATCTAAATTTATTTTATATTTGACATTCTTCAAAGTAGCCACCCTTTGCCTTGATGACAGCTTTGCACACTCTTGGTATTCTCTCAACCAGATTCATGAGGAATGCTTTTCCAACAGTCTTGAAGGAGTTCCCACATGTGCTGAGCACTTGCTGACTGCTTTTCTTTCACTCTGCGGTCCAACTCATTCCAAACCATCTCAATTGGGCTGAGGTCGGGTGATTGGGGCGGCAGGGTAGCCTAGTGGTTAGAGTGTTCGACTAGTAACCGGAAGGTTGCAAGTTCAAACCCCCAAGCTGACAAGGTACAAATCTGTCATTCTGCCCATGACCAGGCAGTTAACCCAGGCCGTCTTAGGCTGTAATTGTAAATAAGAATTTGTTCTTAACTGACTTGCCTAGTTAAATAAAGGTCAAATAAATCAAATAAATACAATTGTGGAGGCCATCTGATGCAGCACTCCATCACTCTCCTTCTTGGTCAAATAGCCCTTACACAGCCTGGAGGTGTGTTGGGTCATTGTCCTGTTGAAAAACAAATGATAATCCCACTAAGCCCAAACCAGATGGGATGCATATCGCTGCAGACTGCTGTGTTAGCCATGCTTGAATTGTAAATAAATCACCGACAGTGTCACCAGCAAAGTGCTAGCACCTGCAGAATTCATCTGTGCTTTCAGCATGTGAATCAGTACTCCTGTGAGGAGTTAAACTTAGCCTGGCTTCTGATTCAAAGAGAGCTATAAGGACTGTGAAATGTCCATCTGCCTGTCTGTCTATCCCCATGTCCGTCTTGTCTGCAAAATGTGCCTCCTTCCACTATATTTATAACCCTGGAGTGAAAACTCTGTTGTCAAAATAAGACGTTACTAAAAATGGCTATTTATTCTGAAAATAAAATAAAAACAGGGGGGGGGGATGTGCAAACAAACACTTCAGGAAGGAACACAGGATCGGCTTTTCCGGAGAAAATATAATCCAAACAAAAACAGACAGACAGGTGCCCTTCTGACCCCAGCTTTGTCATGGCAACGCCAGGGCCGTGTTCACAATGAGTCTTAGAGCAGGAGTGCTGCTCTAGGATCAGTTTGACCTTTAAGATTACATGGGTAGGGGGGACCTGGACACTCCCACTGAGACGCTTTGTGAATACAGGCCCAGCCTATGAACTCACAAAGCAGCAAGACGGAGGCAGCAGCCCTTAGTGGAGACAGGAGGGAGGGTGAGAAACAGCCTAAGCACCTCAGGAGTAATTGTGATACAGTTTCACAAGTCAATGTCAATTATTTAGAAGTGAATTACCACTGGTATAACTACTACACCTGTACCACACACAATGGGAAGTAAGTAGAATTACATGAAGTTGTACAGTAAAAGTTGCAAAAAGTGCTGGGAAAACTTATTTCACAATTCTGATAATTGAATACATTTTTCAACACTAAGAAAGATGTCAAATGAAAAACAGAAACCTTTCCTCATCCTTCAAGTTTATGGGCTAGCATTATGCTAAGCGCCTGGGGCCTTTTGGCAAAGGATTACAGTATAGTTAATGGAAAACATGAACTAACAGCAAATAACAGCATCCTGGTGTTTGTTGAGAACCGTTCTCTCTGTATTTCATTGGGG
Source organism: Oncorhynchus gorbuscha (assembly GCF_021184085.1). Classification (NCBI taxonomy): domain Eukaryota; kingdom Metazoa; phylum Chordata; class Actinopteri; order Salmoniformes; family Salmonidae; genus Oncorhynchus; species Oncorhynchus gorbuscha. The sequence continues at coordinate 45,981,123 of NC_060173.1, read as the reverse complement.
GATTTTCCCAACATGATTTCCCAGCTGTCAATAAACATCATTGATGTTATTACAATGCACTTTCATGCACTGTGTCAGTCAACCGGGGTCCCCTGGGAATCACATTGAATTCATTTCAGACTAAAGAAATTGCATATTATTTTTGGAGATCAGTGTGCTAAGTTCACCAACCAGGCACTTGAATAAAATGCCTATAGTAGTGTGGATTAGAGCATAGAGTTTGGTCCCATGAGGCTCAGTTGGTAGAGCATGGCGCTTGCAAAGCTAGGGTTGTGGGTTCGAGTCTCACCGGGGCCAGTGCGAAAACATTTGCAAACGCAAACTACTTTCCGTTGCTGTGGATCAGCACGTCTGCTAAATGACTAACATATTAATGTACTACTTTCACAACTTGAGCGATATGCTGACTTTATGTGCATGGTAAGAGGCCTGTGTATCACATTTAGCCCTCATCCCCTTGGCCCATAAAGAAGACAGTGTTAAATACCTGTCATTGAGGCTTGTTGAAGGCAGACAGACAGACCAGGGCCCCAAGAGGCTGAAGGCAGCAGGAGTGTGCTGTTCTGGTCCCCCAGGGGCCCCTCCTTCTCCCCTCTCTCTCAGCCCTCCAGCCTCTGTCTGGATGCAGCTTGGGAAGGCATCAGTGAGGGCCAGGGGCCGGGTTGTGGCTGGCTTTTCAAACACATGCAGCAGACAGGTGGGCTTTCACTTTCCTCCTCTGTCTCTCTCTGCACATCTGGAGCCAGCTGGTGGGCGAAGCAGCAGAGAGAGAGAGTGAAACAGACAGAGGGAGAAGGAGAGAGAAGGAAAGAAGAGAAACAGTCATACGGAAAGAGAAAGAGTGCAAAAGACAGACGCCGAGGGTCGAAAGAACAGAAGAGAGCGATGCAGAAAGAGAACAAGAGTAAAGAGGTGAGAGAAAGAGAGCGAAAGCGGCTTCCAGTTTAAGCAGAAAGTGCAGCTGCAGTCTTGATGACAAATCATTTCCCAGATACCGCTCATTTCCAAAAGCCAGGAAATTTCCATTCGATTCATGTGTTGGATCTGATTACCTGTCCACATGCAGAAAATACACTCGAAGCGCACTGCAGACCTAATTACATATATGATTGATCCTCAGGCACCAAATATCAGTCACACACCCTTGGCAAACGCCACGCCAGCTACACCACTCACACTCCTCTAAAGTGGAGAAAAGAAGGACAACTGTTGAAGGGGGGGAAAAGAGTAATAGCTGGAACTTAACACATATCTCGCATTCCTTATTCATATAAATAACATTTATGTGAGCTGAATTAAATAAATACAATAAAAGAGAAGTCCAGGCCCTTGAACTTTATTTGTTCTGGGCTGCCTAGTGGGCAGAGTGCCTCTGACTGACTCCCAGTGCCTTTCTTCATCTATGTGTGTTGGAGAGGGCTTCACAGGAGCACGCTGGCGTGTTAACACAGGGGAGAGATTCTTCTCTCTCACAGGCAGCTGTGCAAATCTCCCTGCATGGGGAGGGAGAGAGGTGGAGAGTTTCAGCACCACACCACCCCTGGACCATGGCCTCGCTCATATCCCTGGATGGATCTCATCTCATCCCACAGCAGCGCCTTCGCCCGCCAAAACCAACAGCCGCCCTCTGGCCCTCCACGCTCCTGTGGCACGTGGCTCCTGATTCTAACCCAGGATTGGGGTTGCAGGGTGTGGGGTAATGTCATGTCAGTGGCCCTGGTTCTCCTCCAGTCAGTCTCCAGTTCAGTTTCTCCTCTCACCCGCCCAGCTGGCTCCTGGCTTCAGCATCAAAAGGCTCAACAGTGCAGGCTGGAGGAACACTATAGGCCCTCTCCATCCTTATTGTTTTTCTCTGGTTAGCAGACAGGGGCAGGAGTGTATGTGTGTGGGGTCAAACGTTCAGGACGTGCAGTTACACAAGGTTCAGCAACTGAGAATGAGAAACAGAGGGAAGAAAAGCAGAGGAGCGGGTCTGGGCTTACTGGTGGACCACTGACAGTCAGTCACAAAGGAGGAGGAGGGAAACAGCTCTCCCCTTTTCTCTATCAGGAAAGAAAATACATTTTGTCCCACAATACAGGCCTCCCTATTCTACTACCTGAGCAGCATCAACTGGAACAACACGACTGGGATAATACAGTATTCACACATTCTGTCCATTTTATACTATTGTGTAGAGAAAAATTGCTGTAATGTAGAAAGCCCTCCAGCCTCTGTCTGGATGCAGCTTGGGAAGGCATCAGTGAGGGCCAGGGGCCGGTTTGTGGCTGGCTTTTCAAACACATGCAGCAGACAGGACAGCAGCCAGCTCAACACTGAAAAGTCAAAAGGACTTAAGATTGTGATAAAGAGGATTATTCATCTAACAGTGTGGTTTGTATTCTGTTGCTTTTTAGTGACACCGATGTTCCTCTGGGCTTAAAGACTCAAAAGTCCACCAAAGTAATTTACACTTGCAGAGGTTAAGCAATTTTTAAGCAATTCTTTGAATGTGTCTGAAAACATCCATTTATGGATCTGACCTCTAGAAATAGACCAGTTCCTATCAAAACAATGGCATGCTCATCTAAGATGATAAGATGCCGATGAGATGAGCTCATTCTGCTGTGTGTATGAGAGTGAGAGAGAGAGAGAGAGAGAGAGAGAGAGAGAGAGAGAGAGAGAGAGAGAGAGAGAGAGAGAGAGAGAGAGAGAGAGAGAGAGAGCAAAAGAGAGGGAGATATATATATATAGAGAGAGAAAGAGAGAGAGAAAGAGAAAGAGAGAGAGCGAAAGAGAGAGAGAGAGACAGAGAGAGAGAGAAATAGAAAGAGAGAGGGAGAGAGAGAGAAAGAGAAAGAGAGAGAGCGAAAGAGAGAGAGAGAAAGAGAGAGAGAGAGAGAAAGAGAGAGAGAGAAAGAGAGAGAGCGAAAGAGAGAGAGAGAAAGAGAGAGAGAGAGAGAGCGAGAGAGAGAGAGAGAGAAAGAGAGAGAGAAAGAGAAAGAGAGAGAGCGAAAGAGGGAGAGAGAGAGAGAAAGAGAGAGAGAGAGAGAGAGAAAGAGACAACTAAAAGTGCAGGAGAGTTTGGTCACCAAATTTTGGTCACCAAAAGGACAGGCGACTGACGTCAGCACACCATTAATGTTTGGTGTGAGTTTCCTGGTCTGTTGGTTTCCACAATATGGGTGGAGTCATTTCTCATTGTTTGTTAGAAACAGCCCACTGGGCAGACACTGGTTCAATCACGTTATTTCCATATCATTTCAATGAAATTATGTTGAACCAACGTGGAATAGACGTTGAATTGACATCTGTGTACAGTGGGAGGGAAGGGAATAGCCTCTCTCACACACATAGCATCAGAGGACAGCTTTGAGATTAGTGGCTTGAACTAAGAACATTCATCAAATTACATTTCATAGATAATAAAACAAATTGGGGATTTTAAATACCCATTTCAAATAGTTTGCTTTTTTCTACCGACCTTATCTTTTGGTCAAATTCCTGTGCTTAAACTTTGTCAAAGATCATCAATTGATAAGACAATTGTTAAAAAGTAGAACATATTCTGCCTGAGTCATCTCTCAAGCAACAACCCTAAAAGCCATCCACACTTCTTCTGACCTGCTTTTTTTTTCTCTCTCTCACAAAGACCGTTCATACTGTAAATCTCTCTCTCTCTCTCTCTCTCTCTCTCTCTCTCTCTCTCTCTCTCTCTCTCTCTCTCTCTCTCTCTCTCTCTCTCTCTCTCTCTCCTTCCCTGTGGACTTTAACAACGTCCCTCTTATTGTAAACCATTCATCTGTTTTATGCTGCGCTGGGACATAAATCACGAGCTCTGATGCCTCCGGCATTCTTTCCCCTGGCCAATGAGCTGGAGATGAGGTGATTTAATATCACAGGGTGCTTTGTAGTGTGCTTTGTCACTGACAGCTCCCTCTGTGCCCTCCAATCTGACGCTAACCGCTAATGCTAACTCCAGCCCACAGCTGGATAGAGCCAGGCGCGGCCGGGAGAGGTGGGGTGGTGAGAGAAGTGGAGGGGGGCAGGGGAGAGAGGTGCAGGGGAGAGGGGTGTAGAGGTAAAGGGATGGAGGAGTGGAGGGGGCACAACTGAGTACAGAGGTGTTGAGGCATTATCTACAATGCATTTTGTCCACTTCTGACGGTGAAAGCTGGACCGTGTGTGTCCACTGCCAGTCACAAGGGCAAGACTTCCTAGGCCTACAATCAGCTACATAGCAGTGAGTAGACATGGGTGGAAAACACATGAGCTAGTTAGATCAGTTTTTTTGGATGATGTATTTTGTATTTGTAATGTCACTAAGGACACTATGAGGTTACAGTATGGAGCAAGTGACCACAGTGCGTAAGGGAGTGACAGAATGGCATGACCTCTCTGTGACGATGTCAACCAGTCACTCAATGCCACGCAGATGCCACCCTTCCCCTCTCAAGTAAACTCATACTTCACCATGCACCCACACCCACCATGAGCAACACTTGGCGACAGCAGGGTGCATGCTATGCCATGCCCCGAGACCTTATGCCAAAGAGATGCCCTGCCCGGTACACGTCCTCTCCAACCCTCAATGCCAGAGAGGGGCTAAACCATTTCCATTTAAACCATGCCAACCAGATGCCTTTACGTCATGCCAAGAGTATGCACTCCGCATCAGAGTGAAGGACTAAAATACATTGTAGAGGCATAGAGGTGTCCATTCTAGAAATGCAGTGGTCACACTATATGTACAGTATCTGCAATAACTAAGGGGACAGACAGTCTGTTGTCCTTGTCAATGCAACTTCCCATCTAACATTTTAATCAAATCAAATCAATGTTTTTGGTTACGTACACATATTTGCAGATGTTATCGCAGGTGCAGTGAAATGCTTGTGTTTTTAGCTCCAACAGTGCAGTAATACCCAGCAACAAAAAAACAATACATACACAACATGTCCAAAAATATGTGGACACCTGCTTGTCGAACATCTCATTCTAAAATCACAAGCATTAATATGGTGTTGGTCCCACCTTTGCTGCTATAACAGCCTCCACTTATCTGGGAAGGCACTCCACTAGATGTTGGAACATTGCTTGGGTCTTGATCCATTCAACCACAAGAGCATTAGTGAGGTCGGGCGATGATGTTGGGCAATTAGGCCTGGCTAGCACTTGGTGTTCCAATTCATCCCAAATATGTTTGTTGGGGTTGAGGTCAGGGCTCTGTGCAAGCCAGTCAAGTTCTTCCACACCATTCTCGATAAACCATTTCTATATCGACCTCGCTTTGCGCACGGGGCTTTGTCATGCTGAAACAGGAAAGGGCCTTCCCCAAACTGTTGCCACAAAGTTGGAAGCCCAGAATCATCTAGAATGTCATTGTATGCTGTAGCATTAAGATTTCCGTTCACTGGAAATAAGAGGCCTAACCCGAACCATGAAAAACATCCCCAGACCATTATTCCTCCTCCACCAAACTTCACAGTTGAGTATGCATTCGGACAAGTATCCGCCAAACCCAGATTATTCCGTTGAACTGCCAGATGGTGAAGTGTGATTCATCACTCCAGAAAACACATTTTCACTGCTCCAGAGTCCAATGGCGGTGAGCTTTACACCACTACAGCTGACGCTTGGCATTGCGCAGGCTTGTGTTAGGCTGCTTGGCCATGGAAACCCATTTCATGAAGCTCACAACGAACAGTTCTTGTGCTGACGTTGCATCCAGAGGCAGTTTGAAACTCGGTAGTGAGTGTTGCAACCGAGGAAAGACAATATTTACGCGCTACGTGCTTCAGCACTCGGGGGTCCGGTTCTGTGAGCTTGTGTGGCCTACCACTCCGTGGCTGAGCCGTTGTTGCTCCTTAACATTTCCACTTCACAATAACATCACTTACAGTTGACCGAGGCAGCTCTAGCAGGGCAGCAATTTGATGAACGGACTTGTTGGAAAGGTGGCAACCTACGGCGGTGCCACGTTGAAAGTCACTGAGCTCTTCAGTAAGGCCATTCTACAGCCAATGATTGTCTGTGGAGATTGCATGGCCAAATCCATTAATTTGAAGGGGTGTCCACATACTTTTGTATACATAGTGACCCAAAACACACCTCCAGGCTGTGTAAGGGCTATTTGACCAAAAATGAGAGTGATGGAGTGCTGCATCAGATGACCCGACCTCCAGAATCACCCGACCTCAACCCAATTGAGATGGTTTGGGATGAGTTAGACTGCAGAGTGAAGGAAAAGCAGTCAACAAGTGCTCATCATATGTGAGAACACCTTCAAGACTGAAAAGTATTCCAGGTGACTACCTCATAAAGCTAGTTGAGAGAATGCCACGAGTGTGCAAAGCTGTCATCAAGGCAAAAGGTGGCTACTTTGAGGAATATAAACTCTAAAATATATTTTGATTTGTTTAACACTTTTTTGGTTACTACATATGATTCCATATGTGGTATTTCATAGTTTTGACATCTTCACTATTATTCTACAATTTAGAAAATAGTCAAAAAAAGAAAAACCCTTGAATGAGTATGTGTGTGCAAACTTTTGACTGGTACTGCATATACACTGCTTAAAAAATAAAGGGAACACTTAAACAACACAATATAACTCCAAGTCAGTCACACTTCTGTGAAATCAAACTGTCCACTTAGGAAGCAACACTGATTGACAATAAATGTCACATGCTGTTGTGCAAATGGAATAGACCACAGGTGGAAATTAGAGGCAATTAGCAAGACACCCCCGATAAAGGAGTGGTTCTGCAGGTGGTGACCACAGACCACTTCTCAGTTCCTATGCTTCCTGGCTGATGTTTTGGTCACTTTTGAATGCTGACGGTGCTTTCACTCTAGTGGTTGCATGGGTCTACAACCCACACAAGAGGCTCAGGTAGTGCAACTCATCCAGGATGGCACATCAATGCGAGCTGTGGCAAGAAGGTTTGCTGTGTCTGTCAGCGTAGTGTCCAGAGCATGGAGGCGCTACCAGGAGACAGGCCAGTACATCAGGAGACGTGGAGGAGGCCGTAGGAGGGCAACAACCCAGCAGCAGGACCGCTACCTCCGCCTTTGTGCAAGGAGGAGTAGGAGGAGCACTGCCAGAGCCCTGCAAAATGACCTCCAGCAGGCCACAAATGTGCATGTGTCTACTCAAACGGTCAGAAACAGACTCCATGAGGGTGGTATGAGGGCCCGACGTCCACAGGTGGGGGTTATGCTTACAGCCCAACACCGTGCAGGGCGTTTGGCATTTGCCAGAGAACAGCAAGAGTGGCAAATTCGCCACTGGTGCCCTGTGCTCTTCACAGATGAAAGCAGGTTCACACTGACCACATGTGACAGACGTGACAGAGTCTGGAGACGCCGTGGAGAACGTTCTGCTGCCTGCAACATCCTCCAGCATGACCGGTTTGGCGGTGGGTCAGTCATAGTGTGGGGTGGCATTTCTTTGGGGTGCCGCACAGCCCTCCATGTGCTCGCCAGAGGTAGCCTGACTGCCATTAGGTACCGAGATGAGATCCTCAGACCCCTTGTGAGACCATATGCTGGTGCGGTTGGCCCTAGGTTCCTCCTAATGCAAGAAAATGCTAGACCTCATGTTGCTGGAGTGTGTCAGCAGTTCCTGCAAGAGGAAGGCATTGATGCTATGGACTGGCCCGCTCGTTCCCCAGACCTGAATTCAATTGAGCACATCTGGGACATCATGTCTCGCTCCATCCACCAACGCCACCACGTTGCACCACAGACTGTCCAGGAGTTGGCGGATGCTTTAGTCCAGGTCTGGGAGGAGATCCCTCAGGAGACCATCTGCCACCTCATCAGGAGCATGCCCAGGCGTTGTAGGGAGGTCATATGGGCATGTGGAGGCCACACACACTACTGAGCCTCATTTTGACTTGTTTTCAGGACATCAAAGTTGGATCAGCCTGTAGTGTGGTTTTCCACTTTAATTTTGAGTGTGACTCCAAATCCAGACCTCCATGGGTTGATAAATTTGATTTCCATTGATAAATTGTGTGTGATTTTGTTGTCAGCACATTCAACTATGTAAAGAAAAAAGTATTTAATAAGTATTTAATAATATTTAATTCATTCAGATCTAGGATGTGTTATTTTAGTGTTCCCTTTATTTTTTGAGCAGTGTATATACAGTTGATGTTGGAAGTTTACATACACCTTAGCCAATTACATTTAAACTCAGTTTTCACAATTCCTGACATTTAATCCTAGTTGAAAGTCATAGATCAATTAGGATCACCACTTAATTTTAAGAATGTAAAATGTCGGAATAATTGTAGAGAGCTTTTATTTCTTTCATCACATTCCCAGTGGGTCAGAAGTTTACATACACTCAATTAGTATTTGGTAACATTGCCTTTAAATCGTTTAACTTCCACAAGCTTCCCACAATAAGTTGGATGAATTTTGGCCCATTTCTCCTGACAGAGCTGGTGTAACTGAATCAGGTTTGTAGGCCTCCTTGCTCACACACACTTTTTCAGTTCTGCCCACTAATGTTCTGTAGGATTGAGGTCAGGGCTTTGTGATGGCCACTCCAGTACCTTGAATTTGTTGTCTTTGAGCCATTTTGCCACAACTTTGGAAGTATGCTTGGGGTCATTGTCCATTTGGATGACCCATTTGCGACCAAGCTTTAACTTCCTGACTGATGTCTTCAGATGTTGCTTCAATATATCCACATAATTTCGTCATAATGCCATCTACTTTGTGAAGTGTTCAATATATCCACATAATTTCGCCATAATGCCATCTACTTTGTTTAGTGTCCCTCCTGCAGCAAAGCACCCCCACAACATGATTCTGCCACCCCCGTGCTTCACGGTTGGGATGATGTTCTTCGACTTGCAAGCCTCCCCCTTTTCCCTCCAAACATAATGATGGTCATTTTGGGCAAACAGTTGTATTTTTGTTTCATCAGACCAGAGGACATTTCTCCAAAAAGTACGATCTTTGTCCCCATGCGCAGTTGCAAACGGTAGTCTGGCTTTTTTATGGAGGTTTTGGAGCAGTGGCTTTTTCCTTGCTGAGCGGCCTTTCTTGTTATATCGATATAGGACTTGCTTTACTGTGGATATAGATATTTTTGTACCTGTTTCCTCCAGCATCTCCACAAGGTCCTTTGCTGTTGTTCTTGGATTGATTTGCACTTTTTGCACCAATGTACATTCATCTCTAGGAGACAGAACACTTCGCCTTCCTGAGAGGTATGACAGCTGTGTGGTCCCATGGTGTTTATACTTGCGTAATATTGTTTGTACAGATGAACGTGGTACCTTCAGGCATTTGGAGATTGCTCCCAAGGATGAACCAGACTTGTGGAGGTCTACAATTATTTTGATTTCTTTTAATATTCCCATGATGTCAAGCAAAGAGGCACTGAGTTTGAAGGTAGGCCTTGAAATACATCCACAGGTACACCTCCAATTGACTCAACTGATGTCAATTAGCCTATCAGAAGCTTCTAAAGCCATGACATCATTTTCTGGAATGATTATATGTGAAATAATCTGTCTGTAAACAATTGTTGGAAAACTTATTTGTGTCATGCACAAAGTTCTGTAGCTCAGTTGGTAGAGCATGGTGCTTGTAACGCAAGGGTAGTGGGTTCGATCCCCGGGACCACCCATACGTAGAATGTATGCACATATGACTGTAAGTCGCTTTGGATAAAAGCGTCTGCTAAATGGCATGTATATATATATATAAGTAGATGTCCTAACCGACTTGCCAAAACTATAGTTTGTTAACAAGAAATTTGTAGAGTGGTTGAAAAACGAGTTTTAATGACTCCAATATAAGTGCATGTAAACTTCCAACTTCAACTTAAATATATATATATATATATATATATATACACTGCAAAACTGGCTAGGAGCAAGAAACAGAGCTACCATGTCCGTCGGCGCCATCTTGTTGAGAAAAAGACTGAATAGCATGTATTTCCACCCACAATTGAACAATGATGAGTGGCAGACATAACTCTGCCTATACCAAAGCATCTACTTTCCCTACTAGCCTTGAGTGTTAGTAAGATGATCAAGGCTTTCCGTATACTGTGGCTTGTATTCAGGGGGACTGGGATTGGGCATGGAGCTGCTGTATGAGCTGAGGCCAAACCAGTCCTCTGATCCTCTGATCCCAGAACTGTTACTAAGAGCTGAGCCAGTCATAGCATCTACTGGTGTGGACATTTTTATTTTGTGAACTGAGGTTTATCAATGAATCATTGTAGTACGCATGAACACAAACACAACACAGTTAATAGACTATTATGACAATCTAAAGCACAATAGGAACACCAGCAAGAGGAGTTTGTGAATAACAAAGTAGAGGGAACAGCATAACGTGATCTGAAAGTACAACATGTTCCTGCTGCAGGAGGACACATCCATCACAGATGACAGGTCACACATACTACTGTTACACCAGCAGAGAGAGAGAGAGAGAGTGTGTGTGTGTGTGTGTGTGTGTGTGTGTGTGTGTGTGTGTGTGTGTGTGTGTGTGTGTGTGTGTGTGTGTGTGTGTGTGTGTGTGTGTGTGTGTGTGTGTGTGTGTGTGTGTGTGTGTGTGTGTGTGTGTGTGGGGTGTGCGGGGGGTGAGCATGTGAGTGTTTGGAGCGAGAGAAATTAACCCATCAAGAGCCATAACATAATCAGGCATTTTGGTCATTCTCTCATGCTTCTAATACCCCATAGTGGTTAACTTTTGGACCAATGTACAAGTATGGTAACTCCCTGTTTCACACAATTCCACAAATAGTTATATGGGTGATTTAAGGTACAGATGTAACACGATATACAATGTCTTAATTAACTCAGAAAACAAACATGTTAGTATTGGATTCCTTCAAAATAAGTGTCAACCACTATTATACACTAGAAGGGTGGATTGCAAAGGAAAATGGGAGGTCTAAAGATTTGACTGACAAGTGGGACCAAATTATACATCAAGACTCAAGAGGGATGGGCCTGACTACATAGACAAAGGAAAGGTTGAAGTTAAACTTGCTCTGATTGGCAGTCATATGACAATTCTAGTTTTTATGTTTTGTTGTTGCATTCGTGTATTTATTGTTGTTGTTTTGTCTTTTCTTCTATGTAATTTATGTTAATGTCTTTTTGTCCTTTTGTGATTTCTTTCCCTTGCTTGTTTGCTTTTGTCGTTCCACCACACTGGGATAGTGGGGTGGAGAGGGAAGGGTGTTCTGGAGGAAGTATGGAGTGTAGTTTGGGGAGCCATGAACCATTAGCTCTCACTTCACTATTGTGGAATGGTTATTTGTAATGTGATATGCCTACATATCCTGTTATAATTGGAAGAAGAAGAACTGCATCCATATTCTGACTGACCTCTGAAACACTTAGATGATACAGTGGATGATCCTGGATCCTTTCACAGCATTATAAGGCTGCGTTGAGAAACTGACCCAGCTCAGCTAATCCCTACCATTGTGATGCAGAGTTAGCATAATGCTTCAGTAAATGTACATTACACCAGAGGCGATGGTAGACACAATGTAAATAACCTAATTTATGTCCCTCTAACTGTCCTGAATGCCTCTGCTGATCCTACAACTATTGTATGCAGTAATCATGTGCCTTTGAACGAGATTTACACTGTCCACTGTGTGCAGCTCACCCTGCACTAACATAAATAACATGAGCATATCTACTTCTGCTAAGCTTCCCAGTAAAGCAATAAAAATAGGTAAGCATCTCAGTAGAAAAGTGTTCAAATAGCCCACGTTAACATATGAAAGGAGGGTCATGAAATCAATAATGTGGGAGCAGACGTGACAACATTCCTGTAAAGCTTAGAGGGAATCTCATGTCAAATACTGTTGAAGTAATATGGCTACAAGTTCATCTGCCTCACCTAAAGTCCATTCGTGAAGCTGCTATAGACAACAAAGTGCTAACAGTCAGCATCTGGATAACGTGTGAAATGCTTGACAATGTATGTGATATCAACAGAGAGGTATGTTTTCTGTGTGATTTAAATATTGACTGGCTTTCATCAAGCTGCCCACTCAAGAAAAAGCTTTAAACTGTAACCAGTGCCTGCAACCTGGTTCAGGTTATCAGTCAACCTACCAGTGAAGTTAAAAACAGCACAGGAAGGAAATCTTCAACATGTATTGATTATTGGTCAACATGTATTGATTATTGCTGCAAAAATTAGCTTGAAAGCAGTATCCAGATCCATCGGATGTAGTGATCACAATATAGTAGCCATATCTAGGAAAACCAAAGAAAACCAAAGGATGGGCCTAATATAGTGTATAAGAGGTCATACAATATGTTTTGTAGTGATTCCTATGTTGTTGATGTAAATAATGTTTTTTGGTCCGTGGTGTGTAATGAGGAGCAAACCGATGCTGCATTTGACACATTTATGAAATTGTTATCCCAGTTACTAATAAGCACGCACCCATTAAGAACATGACTGTAAAAAAATGTTAAATCCCCGTGGATTGATGAGGAATTGAAAAATGGTATGGTTGGAGTGATGAGGCAAAGGGAATGGAAAATAGTCTGTCTGCACAACCGATTGGCCAACGTACTTCAGATTGAGAAATCATGTGACTAAACTGAAGAAAAAGACAAAGAAACTACACTATGAAACAAAGATACATGACATAAAGAATGATAGTACAAAGCTTTGGAACACCGTAAATGAAATCTTTTGAAAAAAGGCAAACTCAGCTCCATCATTCATTGAATCAGATGGCTCATTCATCACAAAACTGACTGATATTGCCAACTACTTTAATTATTGTTTAATTGGCAAGATTAGCAAACTTAGGTATGACATGCCAGCAACAAATGTTGACACTACACATCCAAGTATATCTGACCAAATTATAAAAGACAAGCATTATAATTTTGAATTGCATAAAGTGAGGATGGAAGAGGTGAAAAAATGATGGTTGTCTATCGACAATGACAAGCCACCGGGGTTTGACAACTTGGATTGAAAAGTACCGAGGATTATAGCGGATGATATTGCCACATCTTAAATTTAAGCCTGCTAGAAAGTGTGTGCCCTCAGGCCTGGAGGGAAGCAAAAGTCATTCTGCTACTTAAAAATACTGGCTCAAATAGCCAACCAATCAGCCTTTACTGGTTCAAATAGCCGACCAGTCAGCCTGTTACCAACCCTTAGTAAAGTTTTAGAAAAAATGGTGTTTGACTAGAAACAATACTATTTTACTGTAAACACATTGACAGCATAGTTTCAGCACGTGTAACCGATGTGAAATGGCTAGCTAGTTAGCGGTGGTGCGCGCTAGTGGCGTTTCAATCGGTGACGTTCACTTGCTCTGAGACCTTGAAGTAGTGGTTACCCTTGCTCTGCAAGGGTCGTGGCTTTTGTGGGGTGATGGGTAATGATGCTTTGAGGGTGACTGTTGATGTGTGCAGAGCGTCCCTGGTTCGCGCCCAGGTCGGGGCGAGGGGATGGACGTAAAGTCTGTACTGTTACACACGCTTATAGGGAAGGACATTCAACAAGCACAGCATTTACACAAATGACTGATGATTGGTTGAGAGAAATTGATGATGAAAAGATTGTGGGGTTATTTTGTTGGACTTCAGTATGGCTTTGACATTATTGATCAGAGTGAGCTGCTGAAAAAACATATGCGTTATGGCTTTACACCCCCTGCTATATTGTGGCTAAAGAGTTACCTGTCTAACAGAACACATAAGGTATTATTTAATGGAAGCCTCTCCAACATAATCCAGGTAGAATCAGGAATTCCCCAGGCCAGCTGTCTAAGCCCCTTAGTTTTTTCAATCTTTACTAATGACATGCTTTGATCAAAGAGAATGTGTCTGTGTATGCGGATGACTCAACACAACAGACGTCAGCTACTACAGGGACTGAAATGACTGCAACACTTAACAAAGAGCTACAGTTAGTTTCAGAATGGGTGGTAAGGAATAAGTTAGTCCTAAATATTTCAAAAACTAAAAGCATTTTATTTGGGACAAATCATTTACTGAACCCTACAACTCAACAAAATACTGCTTGGAGTAACCCTGAATTGTAAACTGTCATGGTCAAAACATATTGATACAACAGTAGCTAAGATTGTGAGAATTCTGTCCATATTAAAGAGCTGCTCTGCCTTTTTAAAAGCACAGGTCCTACAGGCCCTAGTTTTGTCGCACCTGGATTACTGTTCAGTCAAGTGGTCAGGTGCTACAAAGAGGGAATTTCAATTGGCTCAGAACAGGGCAGCACGGCTGGATGTAAACAGAAAGCTAACATTAATAATATGCATGTCAATCTCTCCTGGCTCAAAGTGGAGGAGAGATTGACTTCATCACATTTGTGAGAGGTATTGAGATGTTGAGTGCACCAAGCTGTATGTTTGAACAACTGGCACACAGCTCAGACACCCATGCATACCCCACAAGACATGCCACCAGAGGTCTCTTCTCAATCCCCAAGTCCAGAACAGACTATAGGAGGCGAACAGTATTAAATAGAGCCATGACTAGATGGAACTCTATTCCACATCAAGTAACTGATGCAAGCAGTACAATTAGATTTAAAAAACAGATAGCATTACACCTTATGGATCGGCGGGGCCTGTGAAGCAACACAAACATAGACACAGACACGTGCATACACACATGATAACATACACACTATACACACACATAAACATGGATTTTGTGTTGTAGATACGTGGTAGTGGAGTAGGGGCCCGAGGGCACATTGTGAAATCTGTTATGAATGTATTGTAAGGTTTTTAAAATTGTATAACTGCCTTAATTTTGCTGGACCTCAGGAAGAGTAGCGTTGGCAGCAGCTAATTGGGATCCATAATAAATACAAAATAGAGGTTGTCCCTTGCTAGCTAACTGACTGTGAGAACCAGTGAGGGTTACTGCTGAGAACATGGTTCTTTTCATTGCCGTTTTTAGTTCTCATGAAAGCCACAAAGACAACCATGAAGCCCTCTTGGAGCCTAGGCCCTGAGGTTGCTCAACACTTCAGCACCATAATAAGCAGTTGGTTCAGAGCCACAAACATACACAAGGGGGCTGGTGCTTAGCGTGTTATGAGGCCTGGCGGGCCAGCCTTGTAATTGGGCCTAATTAAAAAGGATAGAGGAGCATCTTCTCAGCTTCAGCTGCCTGCCTGCAGGAAGTAGTAAATTAGCCTCTTTCGTTCTCTCTCCATCTTCCATTTCTCTATTTACCCCCTTTCTCTCTCTCTCTGTCCGTCTTCTCTCTCTCTTTCCTGTGTAGCCTGTAATTAGTCCGTCTGCTGTCCGTCTACGGATGCCGGTTAGTGCTTTCAGGTTGTTGTCTGTTTCCTCTAGTCCTCATCAACACTGGCTGCATCCCCTGCCTTAAGACCGCTCTTCTACTTCCTCCCATACTACTGTTATTCACTGAGCTCCTGTCATTACACTTCATACAGGGGGAATTGACCGAAATAAAAAAATGTGCACGCAACCCTTGTCTGTCTGGAGTCTAGACCCCCTTTGATACCTCACTTCACTGTAGCTATCACTTGTTCTATACGAGGCATTCACTCATTTTTTATTCATGATAGCGATCTCCTGTAGTGAGCATGCAAGACTGCCATGTACTGACTGAACACCGCGCGCTGAACACTGGGCTGACTGAATGCTGACAGGGCTATTGATACCTGAGCGTCAGTTAGAGAGTAACCTGAAACAAAACAGCTGCTTTACTGAGTACAGGCTGAACGGCTAGAGCTAACTACAGGCTGGGTGGGGGAGCCCAGCCCAGCCCAGCCCAGCCCAAGTTCATATACAAGGAGAGAAAAACATCTGCATTTGCACACATAAAAATAAGTTACTCCTATAACATGACGAAATAAGATGTGATTTGTTTGGATATTTTGGTAACAAGAATGAGATTACCCACTGTAGATACGTGAGGTACATAAAGGAAAGATTGAATTGAACTGAATTGAACTGAAAAGAAGAGGCCAAAATTATATTCCAAGTTAGTTATTGTATTTACTAATCACCCCAAGACAAAGTTTAATTTCCATGTGAAAGTACATGATATTTGTGCAATTTAATGTAAGGTGGAACAGCAAACTGAAAGTGATTTAGAGGCAAGAGAAGAAAAGGCAACGGAGCCTGTCATGTCCTGAATGTTCATTCAGGACATGACTGATGAGTATTTACTCCAGTCAAAAGTCATGAATAAAACAAATACTATGTTATGCTAACTGCTCTGAGTCTGTCTAGCATCTATTCTGACTGTTTGTTTTGGATTAAATCCACCATGGATGCCTGGGATCAAATAACTGCAAATATCATTACCAACAAGGATGGGTATAAATAGAATAGACAAGCTGTAATTTTCTCCCACACACAGACAATTCATTATTACAGCCTTATTATTACAGCCAGGTATTAAAATGCAGCCAAAAGTCCTGTTTCTCACAAATCCACATCATCCATTTGAGTTCTATCCTGTTCTTGCCATTAGAAAAACAGTTACTTATGGGACAGACAGGCAGCAGCCAATATTATCCTAGAGCTCACTCCATCCCTCCTTCCTAGCCTGGAGAAAAACACACAGACAGACAGGGGGAGGATTCTGCCTCGACCCCTGACCTCTGACCTTTGGCTCCGCTCAGAGGGGTCAACGGGGGGAGTCTGTCTCTGGGGGGGTCAGCACCTGGATCATTGTACTTAGGAGGGGCAGAGGGGAGGGGGGTTCGGGTCTGAAGGAGTGAGAGCTGGAGAAATCAATCAGCCACTTAGTTCACTCACTACCCCGCCCATTCACTTACAGCCTATAGCCCTTGCCTCAGCTGGAACAAGAGGTCAACTACACCGCTACACTATCAACCATTGTCTCTCTCTCTCTCTCTCTCTCTCTCTCTCTCTCTCTCTCTCTCTCTCTCTCTCTCTCTCTCTCTCTCTCTCTCTCTCTCTCTCTCTCTCTCTCTCTCTCTCTCTCTCTCTTGCCCCCCACACACACACACACACTCACACACACAGATCTGTTGAAGGTGAACACGGAGCTATTTCATTGCTATGTGAGAAACCACAAAATAGCTGCTCTTGCAGGCCTATAGTATACATTTACATTTACATTTAAGTAATTTAGCAGACGCTCTTATCCAGAGCGACTTACAAATTGGTGCATTCACCTTATGACATCCAGTGGAACAGCCACTTTACAATAGTGCATCTAAATCTTTTAGGGGGGGGGGGGTGAGAAGGATTACAGATCACTGATTCACCCCCCTACATCTGTCTCTACGACAAATAGTGGGTTTGGGTGGAGCTGTAGTACGGATATGGTTATGAAAACAACGGTATGTTCAATTCCAGGGTTGATCACTTTTTCTGTGTATATAATAAGCACCTGGGCCCATATTCAAGTTGACATAACAGTGAAATGTTCTGTTTTTTTGTTAATCTGTCAATTATAAGCTTTAACAAGATCAAATGCTTTGTGCTCTGGATAAAGAAGCAGAGACAGGATTTAGTAATAGTGTAATTGTATGTCTGAAAGAAAGGTGCACATCAATAATTGCCCATCAAAAACCACACTGGAAGACAATCAAAGTCTCTATAAAGATCATGACAAATAAGGAATAAGCATTTCAGAAGCTGCTTAGATATTGTACTACAGACATGTACAGTACTTTCATGGATTGTACCCAAAAAATGTGGATAATAAGTAGTGGGTAAATCTCCACTGTAACGGGAAACTGTAAATTATACAGTAATTTGGGGTATTATTACTCTGAAACGTTTTACTGCAGCATACTGTAGATGATGGTGCATTGTGGGAAAATGTTGTGGGCGGGGCACACAAATGTTGTGGGCGCCAAAAACATTTTGACCACTAGTGGGTGCATGGTATTGTTGTCTCTGGTTCATAAACATATTTTTGTTGTACCTGTGAGTGACAATGCTGTACCAATGTGGTTACAGTGCCCCATCACTTTGTATAGGGGACAGATGTGGCAGCAAGTCTTAAACCTTAAATGGTTGCCTGTAAGCTACTATCAAATTCCCAGTAACCCCTTTATAGTGTATGTACTAGTAGTTGTAATTCAGTGTTTACATATCACTAGCCTCCCGTGCCAGGGTTCTGGCAGTACTTATAACCATCAAGTGTCCAGGAACGAGACAAATATTGTATCGCTGACGTAATCAGGGCATTTCCTTACATAACTTGCTGAGTTGGACTCGACATATTCAATTACACAGTCATTTATCAAGACACATTTCTTTGCAACAACAAAAAATCCCCTTTGAAAATCAGAACTGCATATGAAGTAGGTATAAAACCATACAAATGTGCCACAGTGCCATGTGTTGTTGGCAACAGTGCCCTTGCCAGGCAGGGCTATCTCTTACCTTGTCCTCCTATACAGTAGCAGCCAGTGCCAGTGGGAGTCAAACTTTTACATTGTATGACACATGCCCCCATATCACCGACAGCAACTTTGCCAAACTCACACTGACGGAAAATGGGCAAAGCCCAAAATGCCTCCATAGGGTGCTTCGAAATGGACAAAACACACACACACACACACACACACACACACACACACACACACACACACACACACACACACACACACACACACACACACACACACACACACACACACACACACACACACACACACACACACACACACACACACACACACACACACACACACACACACACACACACACACACACACACACACACGCACACACACACCTCAGGGCACACAGGAGCGAGCGAGCCTGTATCACTGACATATCTCTGTTGTAATAGAATCTGTGGCTACTTGGAAACATGGGCCTTGGGGCTGTTGACAGTTCCCCAGCTCTCGTCGCTGATGAGAGAGACAGATAGCTTGCCATGAAAACAAAACCACAAAGAGGCAGAGAGAGTAACAGAAAAACACGGGGGGTGAAGAGGTAGAGAAAACCAGCCCAGAGCACCAGGTCCTTGGCTTTCAGGGCTGCTCCCTCCCTCCACCACACACAGATAGATATATCATTGTTGCCTTACGGCATCCGGTTTCCATTCCTGACATTGCCTTAGCAGTGAGAGTCCTGATCCAGGATCTGTCAGTGGTTTTATCTGATATCTGCCTGCCCTTGTCTTTGTCTGACTGTGTCTACCTCTACCTCTCTACATGTCAACCTCTACCCTGTCATGGAGCCAGTCCATCAGCCACTAATACATGAATCATCCCAGACAGGCCAGAACCAGACCCAGCTAGCTGCCAGCCGCTGGTTATCAGGCTAGTGACCTGCATTAAGGGCAACATTTACCTGACCCAGCCACTGGACTTTCTCCCCAGTTAAACGAGGCCTCTGGGCCAGTGACGGACAGGAGGGTGGGAACGCAATACGCCTCAGTGCTCTGGAGGGGAGCCCAGTGATGTAGTGCAGTGTTGTCTACCCCGATCCCTGCTCCGCTCATCACTCCCATAAGGCCGTGTGGCCGGGATCCAGTTTCTCGAACACACACTCGAGCACAAGAGTGCACAAACAAACATACAGACAAAGATTGCACGCACAGGTCCATAGTCATACACACACACGAACGCACGCACACACACACACACACAAACTCAGAACCATAATCTATTGATGGAGAGGCCCTAACAAACTTCTCTTTGTTTTTCTCCCACAAATTGCTTGGGGATGGCCACAGCAAAAACAACACGCAACACAACAGAGAGAGAAAGAGAAAGGGGAACCCAACAAAGCCTGTCAGAATGGGATGCCCATTCATTAAGATCATTAGGGAGAGAGGAGGATGAAAAGGACGAGTGGAAATAATCTAAGCATAAATCAAAACTATGGGAGAAGACAAGGGTGGTGATAGAGGGATGGAGAGAGGGAGTAGGGCGGGAAGAGAAAGGAAAGGAGTCAGCAGAATGTGGAACCATGGGAAATATGAGTCAGAGAGAGAGAGAGCGAGAGCGAGCAAGAGAGAGAAAAGCAGTGTTATGTGACCAGACTGCTGTACACATGATGACTCCCCAAATAAGCAGTAAACATCAGCACAAACCAACATGAGACTCCAGATCATCAACAACCCGGCACATAGACATTAGAATAAAAATTCTCTCAATATAGAAACATTACTTTTGTTACTATACTATTTCCAATGATCTTTTATTTACATGGAGCTTGATGTACTGTACTCCTAAATTCATCCAGGAACTTCACCACCGACTTTATTTACACAAGTAGTTAATAAAACAGGGGATTGCCTATCGTTCTTTTAAAAGTCCCGAGGGGGCTACAAATTTGCCTGATACAAATCCACACTTTCAATCTGAAATCCCTCCACATAGGACCCTAGAGCCATACCAACAACAATCCCTTATTGTGTTGAAATGATTCATTAGAGGTTGGATGGTTAATGGCTCTCGATGTTAATGAAAGCAAAGCTTATCAGTGGTATGTTTGTATGTACAGTATGTGTGTGTGTGTGTTTGTGTGGACTGTAGGCTATGCTTCAGTGCCTGTTGCACCCCAGCCATGCCCGTTCTGACCCAATCCCAGTAGTACTGGAACCCTGAGGTATCTGGAGTGAGGATCGTGGTGTTTATACCTTTATGATGAAAGAACCAGAGCTCTAACAACATAGCCTGTTGATTTATTGACCAGGCTTTAGGACACCACTCGTTGAGAGAACTGTACAGTCAAGTCAGACTCTCTGATCAGTAAAGACTCATTAACTGCCATTGTGGTTCCTCTTTCGAACGTCACTACATTGAAAACCGATTCCTTAGTGAGTGTCTATTTAAAGTCAGAATGCGTTAGAAAATCCTAAAAAATACAAACAGTAGTATGTTGGGTGTTTGTTGGTTAGCAGCCTGATGACTTGAGGTGGGTGCATGATGTGTTTTCCTGGCTTTGTGTCTTGGAAACTGCCATGGTAATTGTACCAGTCTAAGTGTCCTCTTTACGAGCAACATTAGTGTTTTCCGTCACTGTGCAATTATTGTCTATTCATAAACGCAGCAGCTCTCTTCAACTGAGGCAAGTGAAAAGAAAAGACACTGGCCGTTGCTGGGAAGGTCTACTCAGTACAGGCTACATATCATTATGCAAAACATTTCAGCCTTGGTATGCAAGCATACAGGCCCAGGTCTTCATCTATAGGCATAAGCTACACACAAACATTTGTACAGTTGAAGCCGGAAGTTTACATACACTTAGGTTGGAGTCATTACAACTTGTTTTTCAACCACTCCACAAATATCTTGTTAACAAACTAGAGTTTTGACAAGTCGGTTAGGACATCTACTTTGTGCATGACACAAGTAATTTGTCCAACTATTGTTCACAGACAGATTATTTCACTTACAATTCACTGTATCACAATTCCAGTGGGTCAGAAATGTACATACACTAAGTTGACTGTGCCTTCAAACAGCTTGGAAAATTCCAGAAAATTATGTCAAGGCTTTAGAAGCTTCTGATAGGCTAATTGACATAATTTGAGTCAATTGGAGTTGTACCTGTGGATGCATTTCAAGGCTTACCTTCAAACTCAGACAGTACTTCTTTGCTTGACATCATGGGGAAAATCAAAAGAAATCAGCCAAGACCTCAGAAAGAAAATTGTAGACCTCCACAAGTCTGGTTCATCCTTGCGAGCAAATTCCAAACGCCTGAAGGTACCACGTTCATCTGTACAAACAATAGTATGCAAGTATAAACACCATGGGACCACGCAGCTGTCATACCGCTCAGGAAGGAGATGCGTTCTGTCTCCTAGAGATGAACGTACTTTGGTGCGAAAAGTGCAAATCAATCCCAGAACAACAGCAAAGGACCTTGTGAAGTTGCTGGAGGAAACAGGTACAAAAGTATCTATATCCACAGTAAAACGAGTCCTATATCAACATAACCTGAAAGACCGCTCAGCAAGGAAGAAGCCGGCAGCTCCAAAGTCACCATAAAAAAGCCATGGGGACAAAGATCGTACTTTTTAGAGAAATGTCCTCTGGTCTGACGAAACAAAAATATAATTGTTTGGCCACAATAACCATTGTTA
Source organism: Oncorhynchus gorbuscha (assembly GCF_021184085.1). Lineage (NCBI taxonomy): Eukaryota > Metazoa > Chordata > Actinopteri > Salmoniformes > Salmonidae > Oncorhynchus > Oncorhynchus gorbuscha. The sequence goes on along the minus strand of NC_060173.1, from coordinate 45,959,071 downwards.
TGTTTGGAGGAAAAAGGGGGGGCTTGCAAGCCGAAGATCACCATCCCAACAGTGAAGCATGGGGGTGGCAGCATCATGTTGTGGGGGTGCTTTGCTGCAGGAGGGTACATTTCATAAAATAGATGGCATCATGAGGTAGGAAAATGATGCAGATACATTGAAGCAACATCTCAAGACATTAGTCAGGAAGTTAAAGCTTGGTCGCAAATGGGTCTTCCAAATGGCCAATGACCCCAAGCATACTTCCAAAGTTGTGGCAAAATGGCTTAAGGACAACAAAGTCAAGGTATTGGAGTGGCATTTCCAGATGTCTAGATGGGACGCCTGTGTGCCAGGTAGGACCAAGAGGTTAAACAATTTAAAAGCAATGCTACCAAATACTAATTGAGTGTTTTGTAAACTTCTGACCCACTAGGAATGTGATGAACAAAATAAAAGCTGAAATAAATAATTGTATCTGCTATTATTCTGACATTTCACATTCTTAAAATAAAGTGGTGATCCTAACTGACCTAAGACAGGGAATTTGTACTCGGATTAAATGTCAGGAATTGTGAAAAACTGAGTTTAAATGTATTTGGCTAAGGTATATGTAGACTTCTGACTTCAGCTGTAGATATGAAAATATATAGGGCTACTAGTGTACACCTATACACAATGAAAATACATTTTTTGTAAAGGTGTGATATGTTATGTGGGCTATGTTATTTTCTTTGGTGTTTCTCTTGTGTTTGAATGTGATTTTAAAGTTTTAATCATATCATCAATAGCATGGATAAACATATGAAATGTAGACACAACCCAGCTAGCACATAACGCTCTGAGAACCAAATGTGCTAGAGAACCAATATCCCTGAAAAATCCGTTTCAAGATGCACTTGGTGGGAATTTCAGTACTTCAGCATAACTTTTCCTACAGATTTTCTCATGGTTCTATTTAAAGTAATGTTCTCAGAACATTAAGAAAACTTTCTATAAAAACCACAAGAAAACATTAGTAACATTCAAAGAACGTTCTAAGAATGTTATTTAAAAAAATATACATTCCGTCACAGCGTCAACAAAACTCTCTGTGTCCTCTATCTTGCTAACTGTGTTCAGGTACATTGGCTGTGCCCACTAATTGACTAAAATGAACAGATTTGTATGATAAAAAATGGAATGCTAACTCATTCCTGGTGGTACAGTTGACTGATTCCATGGATAGAGAACATAAAATCATAGTTTCAAATCTCACTCACGACAAGCCGAGATAAAAAGTATTAATCACTAAACAAATTCATTTCTACATGTGTTTGAAGTTCAAAAGAGTTAACATAAAATAGTAGTGTTATGAAAATTCTTATTGAAACATGCTCTCAAAACTTTATTTAATTACCTTCAAATAACCTATAATTTCTGATCTCAGAACGTAAATAAAACCGCCCAGGAAAAATTTCAGGGAACCATAGTAAATCTTACTCAGAACCTCCCTGCAACCCAAAACGTGCGTTTGCACAACTTCCAAGGAACCAAATGTGCTAGCTGGGAAAAATATCTCTGAAAATACATTTCAAGATGCATTTAGAATGACAATTTATATAGCATGCACACTAATAACATACTACTTACTTATCATTCCTCCATAAACCACCACTAATAACGAGAGATTGCACCTAAGAAATAGATCTCCCCACACATATTAATGCCTTTTGGGGAATCTGTACCATTACAGACTTCTGAAACCACAGCATGCCACTACGTAATGCCTGTATCAGGGAAAAGCATCCGATGTTCCACAGAGCAGCTCCCCACTCCCCTCACAGCTACTGATGAGACGAGGAATCTCAGTCATTCCCACTTTGCCCAAATGAGCTTCCCATCCCATGAAAAGGGCTGACTTCTGTTTTAACAGAGAGAGTACTGACACACACATAATGACATAGGCTGAAAGATTTAAGAATGGACTAATTCTGGAGTACTCGGCTGTAAATCTATACATTTCTACTCTGTCATCCGTTTCAGTGTCCGTTCCATACGTATATCTCACCAAGTTGACAGACCAAAACATCGCTCATCCCCTGAGACAAGTGGCCTCCCTGACATATTGTTTTCTGAGCATTTTCCTGAATTTTGAAGTAGGAAACGAGGCCTTCTCTCCAAAAAAGATCTCTTGAGAGAGAGAGAGAGAGAGAGAGAGAGAGAGAGAGAGAGAGAGAGAGAGAGAGAGAGAGAGAGAGAGAGAGAGAGAGATACAGATGTGGGATCTTAATTTGATTTCTTACAGATTCACTTCGTGATTTACATGAATTCACTGAAAATCTGCACTTTCACACGGTTATATAACAGTATTGCACTTTTCAAGTAGCCTACATTTGTCCAGCTAATAGCCTGATCATCAATCAAGCAACATTACGGACTAAACATTAAAATCCTGTTCCTGCAGGATTATTTTGCTGTGACAATACCCCTAAAAGCTCTAACAATTTTTTTTTACCCCAATTTGGAAATTATTATGTCAATCAGTAACACGTTTTAAAATGTTATTAACCTTTTGTAACACAATAAAATGGTTTAAATTCCCCCAAAGAAGCATATACTTATAGTCAAATTTGATGTTTCAAAATATATGTTTTTCATGTTTTAACAGATATTTTGAAAAATGTTATCCATAGACACTTACTTGTTATGAACATGTATCTGTTATTCATTCAAAGCCTTGTATTCAAAGTATTGTGTTTCTGTGATACACAGGAAATAATGGATAGTTGAAATAACAGTGTTAAAAAAAACTGGGAGTTATCTTAACCCTCAAGAGAGTGTTATGGTCCCTGGAGTTAGTGTTGAATACTGGAGTTGATTGGCACAGAGTACTTTTAACTACATTAGGAGTAACCAGGGACAGGTAGTTAAATCTATGGAGTTATCTACAGATGTGGAAGAGGCCTCATTGTCATATGTCCAAACATGCTCTGCTGCAAGTTTATTGTTTAAACAGTTTATTTCAATATCTGTGTTTTCACATGTACATGGATTGTTTTTGACCTTATGCGACACAAAGATAAGAGCCATAAAATGTCCTAAACTAATCCAACTAATCCAATCTGAGATAGTTGTTCCAGCTCACATGGTGTAGGTCAGGGTTAGAGCTGTGGCGTCACAACAGCCATTGATTGTCAAGCAAATAACTTTCAGATTCACTGTAATTGACCAATATTTAACGTAAACACATTTAGCATCTCCTGACTTCCTGCAAGCCATTTTAAAAAGTCTAATATATCCATGTAATATAGCCTACACCTTTACAATAAATCCATTATTTATTTTAGAGAGGTCTACAGAAGCATGGTATGAAGAAAATGTAGTCTATTTAAGAAGAAAGGAATAGCATAGTCTGAGTTGTCCTTATGCTAGTTCCTGATGGGGCTATGCCAAATGTCTGTGGGCTACACTAGTTCATTTAGCAGACAAGATGTGCTTATAATTCTGTGGCATTATTTTTACAGAATTTTCTAAGAATACATTTACATTTACATTTTACATTTAAGTCATTTAGCAGACGCTCTTATCCAGAGCGACTTACAAATTGGTGCATTCACCTTATGACATCCAGTGGAACAACCACTTTACAATAGTGCATCTAAATATTTTAAGGGGGGGGGGGTGAGAAGGATTACTTTATCCTATCCTAGGTATTCCTTAAAGAGGTGGGGTTTCAGGTGTCTCCGGAAGGTGGTGATTGACTCCGCTGTCCTGGCGTCGTGAGGGAGTTTGTTCCACCATTGGGGAGCCAGAGCAGCGAACAGTTTTGACTGAGCTGAGCGGGAACTGTACTTCCTCAGTGGTAGGGAGGCGAGCAGGCCAGAGGTGGATGAACGCAGTGCCCTTATTTGGGTGTAGGGCCTGATCAGAGCCTGGAGGTACTGAGGTGCCGTTCCCCTCACAGCTCCGTAGGCAAGCACCATGGTCTTGTAGCGGATGCGAGCTTCAACTGGAAGCCAGTGGAGAGAGCGGAGGAGCGGGGTGACGTGAGAGAACTTGGGAAGGTTGAACACTAGACGGGCTGCGGCGTTCTGGATGAGTTGTAGGGGTTTAATGGCACAGGCAGGGAGCCCAGCCAACAGCGAGTTGCAGTAATCCAGACGGGAGATGACAAGTGCCTGGATTAGGACCTGCGCCGCTTCCTGTGTGAGGCAGGGTCGTACTCTGCGGATGTTGTAGAGCATGAACCTACAGGAACGGGCCACCGCCTTGATGTTAGTTGAGAACGACAGTTTGTTGTCCAGGATCACGCCAAGGTTCTTAGCGCTCTGGGAGGAGGACACAATGGAGTTGTCAACCGTGATGGCGAGATCATGGAACGGGCAGTCCTTCCCCGGGAGGAAGAGCAGCTCCGTCTTGCCGAAGTTCAGCTTGAGGTGGTGATCCGTCATCCACACTGATATGTCTGCCAGACATGCAGAGATGCGATTCGCCACCTGGTCATCAGAAGGGGGAAAGGAGAAGATTAATTGTGTGTCGTCTGCATAGCAATGATAGGAGAGACCATGTGAGGTTATGACAGAGCCAAGTGACTTGGTGTATAGCGAGAATAGGAGAGGGCCTAGAACAGAGCCCTGGGGGACACCAGTGGTGAGAGCGCGTGGTGAGGAGACAGATTCTCGCCACGCCACCTGGTAGGAGCGACCTGTCAGGTAGGACGCAATCCAAGCGTGGGCCGCGCCGGAGATGCCCAACTCGGAGAGGGTGGAGAGGAGGATCTGATGGTTCACAGTATCGAAGGCAGCCGATAGGTCTAGAAGGATGAGAGCAGAGGAGAGAGAGTTAGCTTTAGCGGTGCGGAGCGCCTCCGTGATACAGAGAAGAGCAGTCTCAGTTGAATGACTAGTCTTGAAACCTGACTGATTTGGATCAAGAAGGTCATTCTGAGAGAGATAGCGGGAGAGCTGACCAAGGACGGCACGTTCAATACAATTGAACAAATAAAATATAAATATTTTCTCCAAACGATAGAGAGAGTATGCACTTCTGTGTTTAGCAAAAAAAAAGTAGATACTCCTATATGCTTAATTTAGAGTTATTCATGGAACTTTAGTTGTTCTACAAACATTTTGAATGCATTGTAAGGCTGCATGATGAGACTCTAATAAAGTCGCTTGAAAGGCATGAGCTCTGTCCACATTTACTTTTCATCAGCCAACGTGATGAGTAAGGCCTAAAGAACAGCAAAGGCACTAATCTATGTCAATCTACTATCCACCATAGTACAAAGGTTGACCTATTCTATTCTGTGCGAGAAATAAATATTCCCAACATAGTCTAGGACAGTTGTGGGATGAGATAGATCCCAAATGAATACAACCACTAGCATCAAAAAAACTGTTTTATGTAATGTGGCTGACGCAACATATCAGAACGTTAAGCTTAAAATGTTGATAAACTATTAGGCTATTTCTGTACATTCTAAGCGCAGCAATGCACAACATTGAAGCAGGCTGTAAGCGCAAATGTTCCATCAGCGGAAAACACCAGTACTAAAAGTGACCGTAAAATGCAAATATACACGTAATGCATTTATTATAAAGGTGTATTTTTATGGTGGAAATTATCTTCCCCAAACTTGAAACTCACACGCAGCTTATATATGATATTATATGATATTATATTATATATGCTGGTCCTCATTCACAAGTGGTAATATATAATTCAAAAGTGAAAGGCTAATATTGTCACCCATCAGACTATTCTTGATTTAATATTTTCTTGCCATATACTAAATAATATAAGTGTGACATTTGTTTTGATTTAGATTGGACCATTACCATGCACCTGTATCGAAACGGGCAGCGGGAAAAATACATGTCATCTATGCACTTAAATAGCGAATGAAGGACATTTTCCCCCGTGGTTTATTTTCATGCCAGCCAGGTAGACTATACTCCTGTTGTAAATATAAGCCATGTGCTTAATATTAGGAAAGTTGAGAAATAAATATAGTAGGCCAAGCCTATTTCCTGACGGGATCCTCCTCTTTTTATTAGCGGCCATCACTCTGTTTTCTCACTCAATTGCATAGCCTCTCATGAAGTGTTTGATTCGATTTTTGAATACATTTGCATTGATGTCAGAGTGATTAGAGGGACAATACGTTTGGTAGTCTACTAATGACCAGCAGCAGCATCAGAGCATGGAGAAGCCTAATTGCCGTGACTAAACGGTCATGTGGAATATGACTGCCTTCATGACTTGTGACCGCCGGTCTGGCTGTAATACGGTCATCGCAACAGGCATGAGTCTCCAACAGGTAGATTGTGAGCTACCAGTAGCCCGCAGCCCACCTATGAGTAGCTTTCCAATAAATTCTGAAAGTACATGCATGTGTTCCATCGCAAACCAGGATATATTTTTACTGAGAAACCATAATTCAGAAAAATACTAAATATAATTTTATGGGGCACCCTTAGAGTTGTTTTAACCATTATTTTACCAGGTATATTGACATAAAACACATCTCTTGTGCACAGAGGATCCGGGAAAGAGTTGCAGGGTAGAGGAGAAGTCAAGAATGCGCCTATTTGAAAGCTATTAAAACATGAGTAGCTCCTGACATGTTTCATTTTTTAAAAGTAGCTCCCATGCTAGAACAGGTTGGAGACCTCCTGGTGTATGTAGTCTTTGTGTACTGTATTTTCTTCCCTACTACAAAAGGCATTCTGTGGTTGTTGTAAAAGTGCTGGATATCTTCCTGTAAGTTGGATTCCAATAAATATTTTATTTCACATTACAAACCACCATAATATGACGCATTAAGAAATAATCAAAAAAGGCTTTACTTTGCTTTTGTTACTCAAAGGAAGTAAACTGAAATATAAATGTACTCCGCTGTAGTTGATTGTTAATTCAAAACAACACAGAAAAGTGTAAAATGGCAAGGGAGCTGATTAAAAATGACACTTAAAATAGTAAAATGGCAATTGGAGTTAAATTTAAGCAACTCTCTGAGAGTTTAATAATATCAACTCCATAACCAGAGTAGTTTTAACACTAAATGGGTGTGGGACCATATAAACCGCAAATAGTATTACATTTGACTCCATAGGAGTTTAATTAACTCTTGCAGTTTTTTGCTGTGTACTCAGAGGCTGAGCACACCCCCAGAGGCCAAGTCTGGGATGGCTCCATATCTATACCTTTTCAGGGTACATACACATTTGGTGCTTTTATCTCAAAATGGACTATTGAGTTTACGTTTTCAGCTTAGCCGCACACCACTAGTATTCAAAAGATAGATTATTTTGATTTCCTCCATATTAACGCAGAAATGATGGTAAATAATTAAGTCCTACAATTTCAGAAGGATCAAAAAAAGAGTTTTGAAATTATATATGTTTTGATCCTGTTGGCGATTTTAGGGTTAAGATCATACATCTGTTGCCAGAGAAAGCGAGAGAGAGGGCAATATCCCTTACTGTTCTGTAAATACCTCAAAATAATTACCCCATGTCTTGCTTGCTATGGGTCTGCCCCCACCATGCAGTTACATGCTTTATGAACTGAAAAATTCCTTGTACTAAACTCTAACTGTAGTGAATTCATAAAAATTATACATAAACTCTAGCACAACGATTCTGTCTCCCTTCTCCGCCACATCTGATACAGTTAGAGGGGAAGGGGTAGTGAGCAAGGACAATGGATAATGTCCACAGATTACGGGCGCTATTTCTGTCCTGGGGACGTATTGTGAGTGTAAATAATAGGTATTGAATGCCGGCCTGTTTCGCTGGCACACTGACAGGGCAGCCACATAGCAAGCCAGCAGAAAAGCACCATAACAAAGAGACTCCTGTACGCGTGGATAGTCAATGTGTAACCTGGTTGAGTGTGTAAGTGCCCTGTTCTGTAGGTAGCTAGGTAGTTAGGAGAGGAGATAACCTGCTATGTTGGTTGTTGTGTTAGCGGTTAGCCTCTGACCAACTGTTGCTGCCTGCCTGATGCCCTACTTGGGTACTTCCTGCATATAGCTCCATTTCTGTCTATTTCATTTTATTCCTGTTGTTCCTCTGAATTGTTGGTTAAGGACTCGTAAGCAAGCGTTTCACATTAGTCTACACCTAGTTGTATTCGGCGCATGTGACAAATTAAATGACATTTGATTTGGGGTTTCAGTAATTGAATGTCTGGCTCTGCCAGCTTTTCCAGTCACGCAAGGCTAGGTCTAGGGCTGGGCAGGGAAAATGTTCCTAGGATGCATCAGGCTTAAGTTGTGTTTCAATGTGATAATGCTGATTGCCTACCAGTGGTAGGAGCAGGGCAATTCTGTTCTGATTGGCTTATTGCCTTTTGCACGGTATATTACTCAGAACTATTCTCAACTATCCTTAATTACTTGTATACACAATATCAGCAAGGATATAGGACATCAGGGCTGGGGTCAATTCCCCCAAAAAATAGAAATTAAAGTAAGACCATAGTAACACAAAAAATTAACAATAACGAGAAAATATACAGTTGAAGTCAGAAGTTTACATACTCCATAGCAAAATACATACTCAGTTTTTCACAATTCCTGATATTTAATCCTAGTAACAATTCCCTGTCTTAGGTCAGTGGACCACCATTTTATTTTAAGAATGTGAAATGTCAGAATAATAGTAGAGAGAATATACAGTGCCTTGCGAAAGTATTCGGCCCCCTTGAACTTTGTGACCTTTTGCCACATTTCAGGCTTCAAAGGACCTGTTTTACTGTGAATATAGATACTCTTGTACCTGTTTCCTCAAGCATCTTCACAAGGTCCTTTGCTGTTGTTCTGGGATTGATTTGCACTTTTCTTACCAAAGTACGTCTATCTCTAGGAGACAGAACACTTCTTCTTCCTGAGCAGTATGACAGCTGTGTGGTCCCATGTTGTTTATACTTGCATACTATATATAAGATTTGGCTAAGGTGTATGTTTATGGCTAAGGTTTATGTAAACTTCCAACTTCAACTGTACAAGGAGTACCGGTACCGAGTCAATATGCATGGGTACGAGATAGTTGAAGTAATTTAGGTAATATGTACATGAAAGGTAGGGGTAAAAGTGACGTAGCAATCAGGATAGATAATAAACAGAGTAGCAGCCGCGGATAGTCTGGGTAGCCATTTGATTAACAGTCTTATGGCTTGGTGGTAGAAGCTGTTCATGAGCCTTTTGGTCACAGATTTGGCGCTCTGGTACTGCTTGCCGTGCGGTAGCAGTGAGTTCAGTCTTAGACTTGGGTGTCTGGATTCAATTCTAATTGAATCAATCTTCAAGTTATAGAATTGGAATTGAATTGGCTGTTTGGACTGGAATTGAATTGGAATTGATGCCGCTTGAGTCAAAAATTGGACATGATGCATCTTTACTTGGCACTCTGCATTAAGGAGATAGATTGGGGGTGAGGCCCTGAGAATGAGATAGACTAGCGTCCTGTCCCCGGGGTGTACTTGTCCATCATGCTGCCTCACGCTACAGAAACAGGAAATAGGCTCCTATGAGCCCACGAGGCAGACGTCTCTAAGTGTGTTGCGTGACGCAGTTACCACTCTGACACGCTCACTTCCCCTAAAACCTCTCTGAGAGGGCCCTGTTGTCAGTGGAACCTGTGTCTGACAGAGTGTGCCTTCAGTTCTTCCTCATAAGGAGTGTCACACTGAGGACGCAGACCCATGTTAGATACCAGACCTGTTGAGGTTTAGAGAACATCTAATGTGACTCCATATGTTTTCACTTCTTCCGAATGAATGTATAGCATGAGGAGAAATGGATGAAGTGGTAACTGAATTTATATTAGTGTTAGGTGTATGTGTACATGCATGTAGGCCAATCTGTGTGTGTGTGTGTGTGTCTACCCTGTCCTTATCCAGTGCAGTCAGTCAACCACTAATAAGAGCAGAGTGACACTGTGGTGTGTGGAGAGGGTCAATGGTCTGTGGCTGCAGCCGGTCACCAGACATTTAGTCTTGTGTGTGTGTGTGTCATGTCCCTGCCGACTCCCCTCAGGCCCAGATCAAGCCCAACCCAGGGAGGCCTACCATTAGGTGCCCTAGTCACCACAACCAGTCTGTGGCTGATGAAAGCATAACCAAGCGAATGCAATCATATACAGGAATGTCTTCACCACTGTGAAAGGGAGGGAGGATGTGACAGTGAATGCCACTCACGCCAGAGACAATATGTTATTCCATAACACACACACAAGCACTCACTTATTCCATAACACACACGCAAGCACTCACGCACACACCCACACACACAAACTGCATTCCAATGTCAGCAGTGATGAGAAGTGACTAAACAATGTGTGATGATCAACCAGGGTAAACAACTGGGTCATGTGATGAGACACACCTAATACACACCCACACATACTGCACACACATTCTGTAGGACATGATAGACTGGTTCAGGAAGTGAACAGAACATCTTACTATTTTCATACTGTATGAAATGACTGGACTCACTCACACGCACACGCACACCCACACACACACATACACACACACCCACACACTCAGCAGGGCACAGTGAAAGAGCCCAGGCTGTTATTCCAGTGGAGTCTGGCTTGTGGAGTGTGTAATCTCCAGGGTGGAGTCCATATTGGGTTTCCAGGCAATTCTCTTTTTTGTTTGGCAATCTTGCTAAAAAAGAGAGGAGAAGACCAAACAAAAAGCAGGGCTATTTTTCTTTCTGCCCGGCACATTGTTGATGAGATGTAATGTATTGTAATACAAGTGGTGATTAACCTCTGTAGTCTGGGAGAAGAGAGAAGGAGGGCGAGTGGAAAGAAGGGGAGGGGGTAGGGGAGGGAGGGGAGTGGAGGGGAGAGTTCTGTACAAAATATTGCTACTCCTCTCTGATCAAGCACTGCCTGGGTTTGTTTTAACAGCATTGAAGGAATGTTACATGTGTATGTATGGTTGTCACATGATCTCACACCTCATACCTTAGACAGGATAACATCTCTCATTGGATGGTAGTGCATATAAGCAGAAGGATTCTGTCAACATGAAGCTGGGCACTATGATTACTGAATGCTTCCTTGGTTTCATGTCATCCTGGCAAACATACCGCTTCGTTGACTAAGAAATATTGCTTAGATATGCAAATGAGGGTGAACTGAAGAATATTAAAATCATCATCACCATCATCCAACAAAGATGGATCCCTTGTAAAATATCTTGAGATCACACAACTTCTCCTTCCTCTCAAATGATGTATTTCCTGTTAATTATCAATAAAGTATATTCTTCTTGAACTACTGTCCCTTTATCTCCATGACAACTATCAAAAGGTCTTGCATGAGATCTGCTACCGAGATAACATACAAACACATGCCACCTGCACTCTCAAAGAGGTTTGAGTGAGAGACAGCCCAGCCCCCATAGGCAGTGCTCTCCAACCTCCAACTCCCACACCCTTGTCAGGGAGGGGAAAAGGAGGGAGGGAGCCCCCGAGGGGAAAGAGGATTGATTTAAGGTCTTCACTATTGGGTGAGGGCAGCTGACTGGCCGTGGGGTGGAGGTGGGAGGAAGGGCGGCGGTAGTAGTGGGGGTGGGGGTGGGGGGAGTGAATGACTGATCAAATCAAATCAAGCTTTATTTATACAGCACATTTCAGACATGGAAATCAACGCAATGTGCATCACAGGAATAAAACGAATAAAAAACAATTAAAATAAAAACATAAATATTTACTACACAACAAACATAAGGGGATCATTTTCCCCAAAGGAAAAAAAAAAAGATAAAAAATGTGTGTTTAGATCTCCTTTAAATATGTCCACAGTTTAGTTATTTTGCTAGGGGCATAGTAACTAAAGGCTGCCTCTCCATGCCTCTTGGTCCTAGGCTTTGGGATAGTTAAAAGGTCAGTGCCAGAGGACCCGAGGGACCAACTGGATACATAACTTAAAAGGTATGTCTGACATGTAGTGGATGTACAATCGTAGATTAATTTAAAAATCAATAGAAGAATCTTTAAATTAATTCTAAAACTCACAGGCAGCCAGTGCAGAGACCTTAAAACCGGTATAATGAAATGCAGAGACCTTAAAACCGGTATAATGAAATGCAGAGACCTTAAAACCAGTGTAATGTGTGCTCTCTGTCTGGTCTTGGTCAGTACCCGTGCTGTAGAATTCTGTATGTATTGCAGACCAATTGCTTTCGTGGGTAGACCAGGCAGGAGAGCATTACAGCAGTCAAGCCTGCTGGTAATAAAAGCATGGATGAGTCTCTCTGTATCAGCCTGAGAGAGAAACTTTGGCAATGTTCTTCATGTGGTAAAAAGTTATTTGGTCACATTCCTAATGTGTGATTCGAAATTGAGAATCTAAAATTACATCAAGGTTTTTTACCTGGTGTTTTAACTTTATTGCCCGTGAATTAAAATGTGTGGCCAGATTCTCTCTCAGTGCTTTGGCTCCAATAATAAGCACCTCAGTCTTGTCTTGATTTAGATGGAGGAAGTTGTGAGCCATCCAAGTGTTTAAATTATTCATACAGTCTAATAATTTATCCGTGGAGCTACAATCCTCTGGTGACACAGAAATGTAAAGTTGTGTATCGTCTGCGTAGCAGTGAAAATCAATGCTGTGCTTTCTGATAACTCTGCCAAGGGGTAACATATATAAACTGATCAGTACCGGACCAAAAAAGCGAACCTTGTGGAACGCCAAATGTGATATCTATTTTCTCTTGAGTTATGCTCATCAAGGGTGTCAAAAAACTATTGACTGGTTAAATAGGTCCTAACCCAATTTAGAACTGGAACCGGAGAGGCCATCCCACCTCTCCAATCTGTCCAGACAGACATCATGCTCAACAGTGTCAAATGCAGCACAAAAATCCAAGAGTACAAAGACAGAGAGCGGTTTGGCATCTGTGTTGGCTCTAAGATCATTTACCAGTTTAACTAAGGCGGTCTCTGTGCTGTGGCATGAAAACCAGATTGGAATTTATTGGAAAAATACAGTTAGCACTTAAAAAATCATTTAGTTCTTTGAAAACCAATTTCTCCACAATTTTGATTAAGAATGGAAGGTTGGAGATTGGCCGAAAAATGCTAAGAGCTGAAGAATTTAGATTACTTTTCTTCAGAAGGGCTTTCACCATACTAGTTTTTATTGCATTGGGGAAAGTGGCTGTGAACCGGGAGTGATTAACAATAGCTTGCACTTCTTCAGATATGCAATTAACTGTTTTGTAGAAGGTGGTGGGGAAAGGATCGAGAAGGGAGGTTGTGATAACACTTTCCTGAGCATGGCTGTGTCAACCATGGAAATTAAATCCATAGATAGTGCTTTTACGCGGTAGGCTAGGGCACATACTGTATCATCAAACTTCTCATCGGGTATTGCTTGACTGATCCTCAGCCTAATCTTTGTTATCTTATCTCTGAGATATGCCACAAACTCAGCACATTTATATGGGGAGGAAAGTACACATAGGTCTGCGGGGTTAGGATATGTCAGGCCATTAATGGTCGAGAAGAGCACTCTCTAATTATTCTGATTCTTAGTGACCAAGTAGGAAAAATAAAGGACTTGCAACTTTTACTTTCTCTGCCATTTTGCAATTTTTCTTTAATTGGTTAGTTTCCTCATTCATCCAAGGGGCTCTTACGTTTGAATGTGGCCTTTTTAAACCTTGCTGTAACTATGGCATCAATGGTTGCCCTTCATTTGCTGTTAAAGCTGTCAATTAAATAATCACAGCAGGAAGACAAAATAGGTGATGGAGTGTTGTTCATACACTCAATCAAATCTGTAGCAACGTCAGAGGTAAGATAAGTTTCTTAATAATGTGTTCAGTATTACCCTGCGCTATGGGCAACCAGGTAATAAAATACACAGTGGTGACCAGATAAAGCAACATCAACAATAGAGGACATGTCAATAGAAAGCCCCTTGGTAATAACCAGGTCCAGAACATGGCCGTGGTTATGGGTGGGCCCTGTAACATGTTGGATACAGTCTATAGAGCTCAAAAGATTCATAAATTCAACGACCTTGGAGTCATGTTCTATGTCAACATGAATATTCAAATGTTCCAACGCAATGACTTTATCATAGTTCTCAAGGAAAATAGACAATAGTTCAGAGAAATCTGGAAAGAAAGTGAGGCAGTGCTTTGGTGGCTTATACAGGGTTAGTTGGAGCACTGGTGGCTGACATTTAAACAGTATAGCATGACACTCAAAGGAACCAGTCGTCTTTCACCCGCCCCTGTTCCCCTTTTCTGATAGAGTATGGAGGGATGGACACGGATGGAGGGAGGAGTGAGGGAAGAGAGAGAAGGGAAGGAGCTCCCCAGCTGAGGCTGCAGATCTCTATTGGGGCCCAGTGCCAATGCCAAGGTGTTGACTGAAGGAAGGAAGGAGGGGAGCTCCAGACAGCTCAGGAGGCTACACAACAACCAGGCATCTTACAACAGTACAGTCTTGTCCATTGCCCTCAATGGTAAACACACACTCTTAGGGGAAAAAAAGGGTCCCAAAAGGGTTCTTCGGCTGTCCTCATAGGAGATACCTTTCTGATTCCAGGGAAAACCCTTTTTGGTTCCATGTAAAAACCCTCTGTGGAAAGGGTCCAACATGGAAGCCAAAAGGGTTCTATCTGCAAGCAAAAGGGTTCTACCTTGAACCAAAAAGGGTTCTTTAAAGGGTTCTCATATGGGCACAGCCGAAGAGTCCTTTAAGGTTCTAGATAGCACCTTTTTTTCTAAGAGTGCACACATGCAGGGGCACAAACCTTAAGCCACAAACACAGAGCTAAATAAGCCACTTATACAGAGCCATTGACAAAATACACAAGACCGTCTCCACAAAAGCCTGTTGGATAACCTGGTGGTGTTGTTTTCAGGGTGAGAATGTATTGTCAGCTGTAGCAGGCTGCTCCATAGGACAAACCATTTTGCCCCCTTGGCCTGTAGACACTTGGCTTTTTGGTCACTGTGGACTGGTGGGAATGACCCCTGGGAAACAGTGACCTTTCATGACCCCTGGGAAACAGTGACCTTACTGATGTATCCATATATATTGGCATTGGACAACATAAACAGGGGAACTCATGAATAGCAAAATTAGTGAACTAGTAAGCCTGCATATTGTGTAATTAATGCAATTTCTTGGACATAATGGCTGGGGCCAAGAGGTCTTTTCTGACCATTTGACCTGACCATGAAAAACTCCTGGTCATTTTTGACATTATAAAGAATTGCCTGCCAGCTTGTTGTATCTGTTCTCTCACGTCTTAATAGCTCGAGACTTGTGATTGATGGCTTGTGAAGAGAGCGAGAAAGCGAAGCCCCTATCAGCTCCTTATCACCATGACTTTGGCCTAGCCAGACCAACCTGATCCAACCTATCCTTCCCTCCCCTCTCGTCTCCTCCCCCCTGTTTCCCAGACAGAAAGACAAGAAGGGCCGGCATCCCAAATGGCACCCTATTGTGCACTACTTTTGACCAGAGTCCTATGGGAATAGGGTGCCTTTTGGGATGAAACCCGGGCTGTTTAGCACGCCTCATCCTTCACTCGTTCAGACCCCCCTGAGCACCGGAGATGATCCCACTAGTCTGGGACAAGGCCAGAGGAGAATACACAGACAGACACAGGGCCAGGCTGATAACACAGTGGTAACACTGGGAGCAGAGCCACTACACTATATGCATCACTGTTAACAGAGAAGCGAAAGGGTTTAAAGTTGCAATCTGTGACTGCTTCATGCATTTATGGACTTTTAAATGAATTACACATACCCCTTGACCCTTAAAGAATCAAACTTATAAACACCTCATGAGCTTAGTTCAACTGTCGTACCCAATCAGAACCTCAAATATAAGAGTGTTATACAACGGCATTGCACACAGACACTGTAAAGCTTCAAAGCATGGTTCAAATGGTCATTTTGAGCTCATGAATGGTCAGTCCTTGCATCAATAACCCTGTTCATGAATTGGAGAGTGGTTAAGTTTCACCTGGCCCATCCTTAAGCTGTCTACACGATAAGGTGTTGGGTGACCACTTCTTATTGTGTTGAAGTGCCTTTTAATAACTTATTTCTATTTCAGCTGAGAACAAGTTCTCATTTACAACTGCGACCTGGCCAAGATAAAGCAAATCAGTACGACACAGACAACAATACAGAGTTACACATGGAACAAATAAACGTACAGTCAATAACACAATGAAAAGTCTATATACAGTGTGTGCAAATGAGGTAAGATTAGGGAGGTAAGGCAATAAATTGGCCGTAGTGGCGAAGTAATTACAATTTAGCAATTAAACACTGGAGGGATAGATGTGCAGAACTAGAATGTGCAAGTAGAGATACTGGGGTGCAAAGGAGCAAAAAAACAACAACAATATGGTGATGAGGTTGTTGGATGGGCTGTTTACAGGTGGGCTATATACAGGTGCAATGATCTGTAAACTGCTCTGACACCTGATGCTTAAAGTTAGTGAGGGAGATATGAGTCTCCAGCTTCAGTGATTTTTGCAATTCGTTCCAGTTGTTGGCAGCAGAGCATTGGAAGGAAAGGCGGCCAAAGGAGGAATTGGCTTTGGGGGTGACCAGTGAAATATACCTGCTGGAGCGTGTGCTACGGTTGAGTGCTGCTATGGTGACCAGTGAGCTGAGATAAGGCAAGGCTTGACCTAGCAAAGACTTATAGATCAACTGGAGCCAGTAGGTTTGGCGACGAATACGAAGCGACGGCCAGCCAACGAGAGCATACAGGTCGCAATGGTGGGTAGTATATGGGGCTTTGGTGACAAAACGGATGGCACTGTGATAGACTGCATCCAATTTGCTGAGTAGAGTGTTGGAGGCTATTTTGTAAATTACATCGCCAAAGTCAAGGATCGGTAGGATAGTCAGGATGCTTTGTTGCAAAATAGGAAGCTGATTCTAGATTTAATTTTGGACTGGAGATGGTTATTAATGTGAGTCTGGAAGGAGAGTTTACAGTTTAAGCAGACATCTAGTGTCTGCTTTGTAGTTGTCCACGTATTCTAAGTCAGAACCGTCCAGAGTAGTGATCCTAGACGGGCGGGCAGGTGCAGGCAGCGATCGGTTGAAGAGCATGCATTTAGTTTTACTTGCATTTGAGAGCAATTGGAGGCCACGGAAGGAGAGTTGTATGGCATTGAAGTTCGTCTTGGGGTTAGTTAACACAGTGTCCAAAGAAGGGCCAGAAGTATACAGAATGGTATCGTCTGTGTAGAGGCGGATCAAAGAATCACTAGCAGGAAGAGCAACATAATTGATGTATACAGAGAAAAGAATCGGCCCGAGAATTGAACCCTATGGCAACCCCATAGAGACTGCCAGAGGTCCAGACAACAGGCCCTCCTATTTGACACACTGAACTCTGTCTGAGAAGTAGTTGGTGAACCAGGCGAGGCAGTCATTTGAGAAACCGAGTCGAAAGCCTTGGCCAGGTCGATGAATACAGCTGCACTGTATTGTCTTTTATCAATGATATGATATCGTTTAGTCCCTTGAGCGTGGCTGAGATGCACCCATGACCAGCTCGGAAACAAGATTGCATAGTGGAGAAGGTTTGGAGATCTGTTTGTTAACTTGGCTTTTGAGACCTTAGAAAGGCAGGGTAGGACAGATATAGGTCTGTAACAGTTTGGGTCTAGAGTGTCTCCCCCTTTGAAGAGGGGGATGACTGCAGCAGCTTTCCAACATTTGGGGGTTTCAGATGATACAAACAAGAGATTGAACAGGCTAGTAATAGGGGTTATAACAATTGTGGCCAATAATTTTAGAAAGAGAGGGTCCAGATTGTCTAGCCCAGCTGATTTGTAGGGGTCCAGGTTTTGCAGCTCTTTCAGAACATCAGCTATCTGGGTTTGGGTGAAAGAGAAATGGGGGAGGCTTGGGCAAGTTGCTGTGGAGGGTGCAGAGCTGTTTACCGGGGTAGGGGTAGCCAGGTGGAAAGTATGGCCAGCTGTAGAAAAATGCTTATTGAAATTCTCAATTATCGTGGATTTATCGGTGGTTTCCTAGCCTCAGTGCAGTGGGCAGCTGGGAGGAGGTGCTCTTTTTCTCCATGGATTTAACAGTGTCCCAGTACTTTTTGAAGTTTGTGCTACAGGGTGCAAATTTCTGTTTGAAAACGCTAGCCTTTGCATTCCTAACTGCCTGTGTATATTGGTTCCTATCTTCCCTGAAAAGTTGCATATCGCAGGGGCTATTTGATGCTAATGCACGTTTGACAGTGATAAGGGGTGGTCATTTGACCACATACCCATTATGGACGCAAGCAATGAGGCAGTGATCGATGTGATCCTGGTTAAAGACAGCAGAGGTGTATTTTAAGGGCAGGTTGGTCAGGATGATATCTATGAGGGTGCCCGTGTTTACGGACTTGGGGTGTACCTGGTAGGTTCATTGATAATTTGTGTGAGATTGAGGGCATCTAGCTTAGATTGTAGGATGGCCGGGGTGTTAAGCATGTCCCAGTTTAGGTCACCTAACAGTACGAGTTCTGAAGATAGATGGGGGGCAATCAATTCCCATACGGTGTCCAGGGCACAGCTGGGGGCTGAAGGTGGTCTATAACAAGCGGCAACGGTGAGAGACTTTTTTCTGGAAATGTGGATTTTTTAAAGTAGAAGCTCGAATTGTTTGGGCCCAGACCTGGATAGTATGACAGAACTCTGCAGGCTATCTCTGCAGTAGATTGCAACTCTGCCCCCTTTGGCAGTTCTATCTTGTCGGAAAATGTTATAGTTCAGGATTTTTGGTGTCCTTCCTAAGCCAGGATTCAGACACGGCTAGGACATCCGGGTTGGCAGAGTGTGCTAAAGCAGTGAATAAAACAAACTTAGGGAGGAGGCTTCTAATGTTGACATGCATGATACCAAGGCTTTTACGGTTACAGAAGTAATCAAATGAGAGCGCCTGGGGAATGCGAGTGGAGCTAAGCGCTGCAGGGCCTGGATTAACGTTTACATCACCAGAGGAACAGAGGAGGAGTGGGATAAGGGTACAGCTAAAGGCTATAAGAACTGGTCATCTAGTGCAGAAGAATAGATTCAATGCATAACGTACAAAAAAGGGTATGGTAGGATGTGAGTACAGTGGAGGTAAACCTAGGCATTGAGTGACGATGATATATATATATATGCCATTTAGCAGACGCTTTTATCCAAAGCGACTTACAGTCATGTGTGCATACATTCTACGTATGGGTGGTCCCGGGGATCGAACCCACTATCCTGGCGTTACAAGTGCCATGCTCTACCAACTGAGCTACAGAAGGACCACGAGGTTTTGTCTCTAGAGACACCTTTTCCACCAGGTGAGGTCACTACATGTGTGGGAGGTGGAACAAAAGGGCATATTGAGCAGGGCTGGATGCTCTACAGTGAAATAAGACAATAATCACTAACCAAAACAGCAATGGACAAGACTTAGGGAGACGCATGTCTAGCTGAGTGATCATAGGGTCCAGTGAGTAGCTAGGCGAGCTGGAGACACGGCAATTCAGACAGCTAGCGGGCTGGGGCTAGCAGAAGGGCCTTACGGGACATCACGATGGAAGAGTCTGTTGAAGCCCCCTCGGACGGTTCGTCGGCAGACCAGTCGTGATGAATTGGCAGGGCTCCGTGTAGGCAGTAAAAGGTTCCAGGCCAATTGGCAAAATAGGTATTGTAGTGCAAGAAATTGGCTGATGGACCTCTTCAGCTAGCCGGGAGGTGGGCCTAGCTCAGGGCTAGCTCCAGTAGCCACTTGGATAGCAGCTAGCTAGCTGCGATGATCCAGGTGAAGAGGTTCAGAGCTTGCGGTAGGAATCCGGAGATGTAGTAGATGTGGTAGAGAAAAAGCAGTCCGATATGCTCTGGGTTGAATCGCGCTGTGCAGACTGGCAGGAGTTGTCTGGGCTGAGGTTAGCTGATGACTGCTAGCAGTGGCTAACTGACTACCAGCTAGTAGCTAGTTAGCTGGCTAGCTTCTGTTGGGGGTTCTGGTTCTAAAGTATAGAAAATAGCAGATCCATTCCACATTGGGTGAGGCGGGTTGCAGGAGAGTATGTTGAAATTGAGGTTAAAAATATAAAAAATATATATGAAATATATACGAGGGGAAAAAAAGGTATATACACGGAACATGACAAGACAAAGATGTCTGACTGCTACGCCATCTTGGTTAAATTATATAATGATGTCTTCAAATCAAGTGAGTCAACTCAAAGGAGCAGGAAATCAATAGTAAGTGAATCTGTGCCAAATTGAAAGGGAGGACCACTAAATGTGTTCCTGAAGGGAAACACAAGCCCCGAAGCACCAGACCAACCCACACTACCACTTTACTCCTTCCAGTAAAAATCATTAGTCACTACCAAGAAACACTATGCTATCATACAATGGGAATAATTAAAAAAAGCTTGTATAGTGTTCTGTTTCGCGGACCCCATTAAATGCAATAGGTAAAGACAAGAGCCGGTGCAGGCTGGAACGAGACAAAGGCACCAGCGTTTAGCATGGGCATGGATTTCAGCATTACAGCACTGGCAGAGGGTCGATTAGTATCAGTCTGTCACTCTATCTGACCAGACCTCTCCAATGGGTCATGTCTAATCAACAAGTGGCCCAGTCAACTATTTTACAGATTCATAAATGCTCCTGCATTAGTAACAGGTAATTAAAATCATTCCAGGCTCTGAGGTCTGGGATGCATCGCAAATGGCACCATATTCCATATATAGTGCACTACATTTGACCAGGGCTCTTAGGGTAAGCGAGACGCATGTTTCGTTCATCATGCTTTTTTATTTATGACTCTTTATGGGTTCACGTAAGGCAAGTAAAAGACACAGTACACACAAACAAATAGACACAGTACACACAAGCAAATAGACACAGTACACGCAACCGCACACACACACACACACACACACACACACACACACACACACACACACACACACACACACACACACACACACACACACACACACACACACACACACACACACACACACACACACACGCACGCACGCACGCACGCACGCACGCACGCACACACACACACACACACACACACACACACACACACACACACAGATTGGTCCCCAGTCGCAGAGAGTTAACAATGACATTTACTCTCTGTGGTCTGTGTAGTAGCTCTTGGTTCTGGCATTTAAATGTATCCTCCACGTACTGTAGCAGACTGATTTAATGGGGCTCCACAGTGGGGTGGCACCAGGGGTACTTAGTGTAGAGTGTAGACAACACTATGGGACTCATAAAGACAGGCTTCTATTTCCCTTGTCATAACCTTCTTATGGTTCTCACCCTGTCCTCTCCTGTAGGACTGTTGGACCCATCTGTCTAGGAGACCATGGGCCCCGGGCAAAAGTAGTGCACTACAAAATGAATAGAGTGCCATTTGGGACGCACCCTAAGATTACAGGGGCAAGGAGAGCCAGCAGGGGGTTTAGACCCAGACAATAAAATAAATGTGCAACAACATAAACCGGGAGCCTGTCAAGCTCAGGTAATTAAAAGGGAAATGTAGTGTGGGTTTTTACGGCCAAGTTAGCGGGCCCCACATCGGGTGTAACGTAGATACAGACTGAGGAGAGAGGAGAGGGCCATAAGGGAGAAACAGAGAGAGGAGAGCGGCGAGGGACGTGGGGGGAGAAACAGAGATAGGAGAGGGGAGAGAGAGAGAGACGTGGAGGGAGAAACAGATATAGGAGAGGGGAGAGAGAGAGACGTGGAGGGAGAAACAGAGATAGGAGAGGGAGAGAGAGGGAGAGAGAGAGACATGGGGGATAAATAGAGATAGGAGAGGGGGAGAGAGAGAGACGTGGAGGGAGAAACAGAGATAGGAGAGGGGAGAGAGAGAGAGACGTGGAGGGAGAAACAGAGATAGGAGGGGAGAGAGAGAGAGACGTGGGGGAGAAACAGAGATAGGAGAGGGGAGAGAGAGAGACGTGGAGGGAGAAACAGAGATAGGAGGGAGAGAGAGAGACGTGGAGGAAGAAACAGAGATAGGAGAGGGAGAGAGAGGGAGAGAGAGAGACATGGGGGAGAAATAGAGAGAGGAGATGGGGAGAGAGAGAGAGAGACGTGGAGGGAGAAACAGAGATAGGAGAGGGGAGAGAGAGAGACATGGAGGGAGAAACAGAGATAGGAGAGGAGAGAGGGGGAGAGAGAGAGACATGGGGGAGAAATAGAGAGAGGAGATGGGAGAGAGAGAGAGACGTGGAGGGAGAAACAGAGATAGGAGGGAGAGAGAGACGTGGAGGGAGAAACAGAGATAGGAGAGGGAGAGAGAGAGAGACATGGAGGGAGAAACAGAGACGTGGGGGAGAAACAGAGATAGGAGAGGGGAGAGAGGGAGAGACGTGGAGGGAGAAACAGAGATAGGAGGGAGAGAGAGAGATGTGGGGGAGAAACAGAGATAGGAGAGGGGAGAGAGAGAGAGACATGGAGGGAGAAACAGAGATAGGAGGGGAGAGAGAGACGTGGAGGGAGAAACAGAGATAGGAGGGGAGAGAGAGAGACGTGGAGGGAGAAACAGAGATAGGAGAGGGGAGAGAGAGAGAGACGTGGAGGGAGAAACAGATATAGGAGAGGGGAGAGAGAGAGAGACGTGGAGGGAGAAACAGAGATAGGAGAGGGAGAGAGAGGGAGAGAGAGAGACATGGGGGGAGAAATAGAGATAGGAGAGGGAGAGAGAGAGAGACGTGGAGGGAGAAACAGAGATAGGAGAGGGGAGAGAGAGAGAGACGTGGAGGGAGAAACAGAGATAGGAGGGGAGAGAGAGAGAGACGTGGGGAGAAACAGAGATAGGAGAGGGGAGAGAGAGAGACGTGGAGGGAGAAACAGAGATAGGAGTGGAGAGAGAGAGAGACGTGGAGGAAGAAACAGAGGTAGGAGAGGGAGAGAGAGGGAGAGAGAGAGACATGGGGGAGAAATAGAGAGAGGAGATGGGAGAGAGCGAGACGTGGAGGGAGAAACAGAGATAGGAGAGGGGAGAGAGAGAGAGACGTGGAGGGAGAAACAGAGATAGGAGAGGGAGAGAGAGGGAGAGAGAGAGACATGGGGGAGAAATAGAGAGAGGAGATGGGGAGAGAGAGAGACGTGGAGGGAGAAACAGAGATAGGAGAGGGGAGAGAGAGAGACATGGAGGGAGAAACAGAGATAGGAGAGGGAGAGGGGGAGAGAGAGAGACATGGGGGGAGAAATAGAGAGAGGAGATGGGAGAGAGAGAGAGACGTGGAGGGAGAAACAGAGATAGGAGGGGAGAGAGAGACGTGGAGGGAGAAACAGAGATAGAGAGGGGGAGAGAGAGAGAGACGTGGAGGGAGAAACAGAGACGAGGGGGGGGAGAAACAGAGATAGGAGAGGGAGAGAGGGAGAGACGTGGAGGGAGAAACAGAGATAGGAGGGAGAGAGAGAGATGTGGGGGAGAAACAGAGATAGGAGAGGGGAGAGAGAGAGAGACATGGAGGGAGAAACAGAGATAGGAGGGAGAGAGAGACGTGGGAGGGAGAAACAGAGATAGGAGGGGAGAGAGAGAGACGTGGAGGGAGAAACAGAGATAGGAGAGGGAGAGAGAGAGAGACGTGGAGGGAGAAACAGAGATAGGAGGGGAGAGAGAGAGACGTGGGGGGAGAAACAGAGATAGGAGAGGGAGAGAGAGGGAGAGAGAGAGACATGGGGGAGAAATAGAGAGAGGAGATGGGAGAGAGAGAGAGAGAGACGTGGAGGGAGAAACAGAGATAGGAGAGGGGAGAGAGAGAGAGACGTGGAGGGAGAAACAGAGATAGGAGAGGGAGAGGGGGAGAGAGAGAGACATGGGGGGAGAAATAGAGAGAGGAGATGGGAGAGAGAGAGAGACGTGGAGGGAGATACAGAGATAGGAGAGGGGGAGAGAGAGAGACGTGGAGGGAGAAACAGAGATAGGAGGGGAGAGAGAGAGAGACGTGGGGGAGAAACAGAGATAGGAGAGGGAGAGAGAGAGAGACGTGGGGGAGAAACAGAGATAGGAGAGGGGAGAGAGGGAGAGACGTGGAGGGAGAAACAGAGATAGGAGGGGAGAGAGAGAGACGTGGGGGGAGAAACAGAGATAGGAGAGGGAGAGAGAGAGAGACGTGGAAGGAGAAACAGAGATAGGAGGGGAGAGAGAGAGAGACGTGGAGGGAGAAACAGAGATAGGAGGGGAGAGAGAGAGAGACGTGGAGGGAGAAACAGAGATAGGAGAGGGAGAGAGAGAGAGACGTGGATGGAGAAACAGAGATAGGAGGGGAGAGAGAGAGACGGGGGGAGAAACAGAGATAGAAGAGGGGAGAGAGAGAGAGACGTGGAGGGAGAAACAGAGATAGGAGGGGAGAGAGAGAGAGACGTGGAGGGAGAAACAGAGATAGGAGAGGGAGAGAGAGGGAGAGAGAGAGACATGGGGGAGAAATAGAGAGATGAGATGGGAGAGAGAGAGAGAGAGACGTGGAGGGAGAAACAGAGATAGGAGAGGGGAGAGAGAGAGAGACGTGGAGGGAGAAACAGAGATAGGAGAGGGAGAGGGGGGAGAGAGAGAGACATGGGGGGAGAAATAAAGAGAGGAGATGGGAGAGAGAGAGAGACGTGGAGGGAGAAACAGAGATAGGAGAGGGGAGAGAGTGAGAGACGTGGAGGGAGAAACAGAGATAGGAGGGGAGAGAGAGAGAGACTTGGGGGGAGAAACAGAGATAGGAGAGGGGAGAGAGAGAGACGTGGAGGGAGAAACAGAGATAGGAGTGGAGAGAGAGAGAGACGTGGAGGAAGAAACAGAGGTAGGAGAGGGAGAGAGAGGGGAGAGAGAGAGACATGGGGGAGAAATAGAGAGAGGAGATGGGAGAGAGAGACGTGGAGGGAGAAACAGAGATAGGAGAGGGGAGAGAGAGAGACGTGGAGGGAGAAACAGAGATAGGAGAGGGAGAGGGGGATAGAGAGAGAGAGACATGGGGGGAGAAATAGAGAGATGAGATGGGAGAGAGAGAGAGACGTGGAGGGAGAAACAGAGATAGGAGGGGAGAGAGAGAGACGTGGAGGGAGAAACAGAGATAGGAGAGCGGAGAGAGAGAGAGACATGGAGGGAGAAACAGAGATAGGAGGGGAGAGAGAGAGAGACGTGGAGGGAGAAACAGAGATAGGAGGGGAGAGAGAGAGAGACGTGGAGGGAGAAACAGAGATAGGAGAGGGGAGAGAGAGAGAGACGTGGAGGGAGAAACAGAGATAGGAGGGGAGAGAGAGAGAGACGTGGGGGGAGAAACAGAGATAGGAGGGGAGAGAGAGAGCGACGTGTAGGGAGAAACAGAGATAGGAGAGGGAGAGAGAGGGAGAGAGAGAGACATGGGGAAAATAGAGAGGAGATGGGAAAGAGAGAGAGAGATGTGGAGGGAGAAACAGAGATAGGAGAGGGGAGAGAGAGAGACGTGGAGGGAGAAACAGAGATAGGAGAGGGAGAGGGGGGGGAGAGAGAGAGACATGGGGGAGAAATAGAGAGAGGAGATGGGAGAGAGAGAGAGACGTGGAGGGAGAAACAGAGATAGGAGAGGGGAGAGAGAGAGACGTGGAGGGAGAAACAGAGATAGGAGAGAGAGGGGGGAGAGAGAGAGACATGGGGGGAGAAATAGAGAGAGGGGATGGGAGAGAGAGAGACATGTGGGGAGAAACAGAGAGAGAGGAGAGGAGAGGGGAGAGAGAGATGTAAAGGGAAAACAAGAGAGGAGAGGGGGAGAGAGAGACGTAAAGGGAAAACAAGAGAGGAGAGGGAGAGAGAGAGATATGTGGGGGAAAAACAGAGAGAGGAGAGGGGGAGAGAGAGACATGTGGGGGGAGAAACAGAGAGAGGAGAGGGGAGAGAGAGAGACGTAAAGGGAAAACAAAGAGAGGAGAAGGAAGAGAGAGATATGTGGGGGAGACACAGAGAGAAGAGAGGGGAGAGAGAGACATGTGGGGGGAGAAACAGAGAGAGGAGAGGGGAGAGAGAGACATGTGGGGGAGAAACAGAGAGAGGAGAGGGGAGAGAGAGAGAGACGTGGAGGGAGAAACAGAGATAGGAGAGGGAGAGGGGGAGAGAGAGAGACATGAGGGGAGAAATAAAGAGAGGAGATGGGAGAGAGAGAGAGACGTGGAGGGAGAAACAGAGATAGGAGAGGGGAGAGAGTGAGAGAGAGAGACATGGGGGAGAAATAGAGAGATGAGATGGGAGAGAGAGAGAGAGAGACGTGGAGGGAGAAACAGAGATAGGAGAGGGGGAGAGAGAGAGAGACGTGGAGGGAGAAACAGAGATAGGAGAGGGAGAGGGGGAGAGAGAGAGACATGGGGAGAAATAAAGAGAGGAGATGGGAGAGAGAGAGAGACGTGGAGGGAGAAACAGAGATAGGAGAGGGAGAGAGTGAGAGACGTGGAGGGAGAAACAGAGATAGGAGGGAGAGAGAGAGAGACTTGGGGGAGAAACAGAGATAGGAGAGGGGAGAGAGAGAGACGTGGAGGGAGAAACGAGATAGGGAGTGGAGAGAGAGAGACGTGGAGGAAGAAACAGAGGTAGGAGAGGGAGAGAGAGGGAGAGAGAGAGACATGGGGGAGAAATAGAGAGAGGAGATGGGAGAGAGAGAGACGTGGAGGGAGAAACAGAGATAGGAGAGGGGGAGAGAGAGAGACGTGGAGGGAGAAACAGAGATAGGAGAGGGAGAGGGGGATAGAGAGAGAGAGACATGGGGGGAGAAATAGAGAGAGGAGATGGGAGAGAGAGAGAGACGTGGAGGGAGAAACAGAGATAGGAGGGGAGAGAGAGAGACGTGGAGGGAGAAACAGAGATAGGAGAGGGGAGAGAGAGACGTGGAGGGAGAAACAGAGATAGGAGGGAGAGAGAGAGAGACGTGGGGGGAGAAACAGAGATAGGAGAGCGGAGAGAGAGAGAGACATGGAGGGAGAAACAGAGATAGGAGGGGAGAGAGAGAGAGACGTGGAGGGAGAAACAGAGATAGGAGGGGAGAGAGAGAGAGACGTGGAGGGAGAAACAGAGATAGGAGAGGGGAGAGAGAGAGAGACGTGGAGGGAGAAACAGAGATAGGAGGGGAGAGAGAGAGAGACGTGGGGGAGAAACAGAGATAGGAGGGGAGAGAGAGAGCGACGTGTAGGGAGAAACAGAGATAGGAGAGGGAGAGAGAGGGAGAGAGAGAGACATGGGGGAAAATAGAGAGAGGAGATGGGAAAGAGAGAGAGAGATGTGGAGGGAGAAACAGAGATAGGAGAGGGGGAGAGAGAGAGACGTGGAGGGAGAAACAGAGATAGGAGAGGGAGAGGGGGAGAGAGAGAGACATGGGGGGAGAAATAGAGAGAGGAGATGGGAGAGAGAGAGAGACGTGGAGGGAGAAACAGAGATAGGAGAGGGGAGAGAGAGAGACGTGGAGGGAGAAACAGAGATAGGAGAGAGAGAGGGGGGAGAGAGAGAGACATGGGGAGAAATAGAGAGAGGGGATGGGAGAGAGAGAGACATGTGGGGGAGAAACAGAGAGAGGAGAGGAGAGGGAGAGAGAGATGTAAAGGGAAAACAAGAGAGGAGAGGGAGAGAGAGAGACGTAAAGGGAAAACAAGAGAGGAGAGGGAGAGAGAGAGATATGTGGGGAAAAACAGAGAGAGGAGAGGGGAGAGAGAGACATGTGGGGGAGAAACAGAGAGAGGAGAGGGGAGAGAGAGAGACGTAAAGGGAAAACAAGAGAGGAGAAGGAAGAGAGAGAGATATGTGGGGAGACACAGAGAGAAGAGAGGGGAGAGAGAGACATGTGGGGGGAGAAACAGAGAGAGGAGAGGGGAGAGAGAGACATGTGGGGGGAGAAACAGAGAGAGGAGAGGGGAGAGAGAGAGAAGTGGGGAGAAACAGAGAGAGGAGAGGGGAGAGAGAGATATGTGGGGGGAGAAACAGAGAGAGGAGAGGGGAGAGAGAGAGAAGTGGGGGAGAAACAGAGAGAGGAGAGGGAGAGAGAGAGACATAATGGGAAAACAAGAGAGGAGAGGGGAGAGAGAGAGATATGTGGGGGGAGAAACAGAGAGAGGAGAGGGGAGAGAGATAGAAGTGGGGGAGAAACAGAGAGGAGAGGGGAGAGAGAGAGAGAGACCAGAGAAACAGAAAGAGGAGAGGGGAGAGAGAGAGAGGAGAGAGGCATGGAGGGAGAAACAGTGAGTGTCCAATCTGGCATGAGCCAGAGACAGTTGTGGCTGCAGAGATATGATTTAAACACTGTGAAATGAGAGTGTAGACCTGTAATCCTCTGGGCATTGTGGAGAAGACCGGGGACTGGCTGACTGATTCTGAGACAGACCTGGGTTCAGACAGTCATTGTCTTTCTTCAAATCATTTAGCTGTGATTCATATAGCATGCCCACCGCAATAGAACCAATGGATCCTACAAGTTTAAACCCTGTTTACTTAGTAGTATTTGAACAAAAACAAATGCTATTTGGACCCAGGTCTGCTGGGATAGCTGACTGTCTGTCTGCGAGCATGTGGTAAAGACACAGTACATAGGGTCTAGGCTGAAATTAGAGATTGACGCTGAGAGAGGGAGGCAGAACATGTCTGGAAGACTGCATCCACAGCATACTGCCCAGCTGTGATTTACTGAGACTGGGCTGCAGTAGAGAGGCAGACACAGGACAAGCTGTGTGTGTGTGTGTGTGTGTGTGTGTGTGTGTGTGTGTGTGTGTGTGTGTGTGTGTGTGTGTGTGTGTGTGTGTGTGTGTGTGTGTGTGTGTGTGTGTGTGTGTGTGTGTGTGTGTGTGTGTGTGTGTGTGTGTGTGTGTGTGTGTGTGTGTGTGCGCGAGTCAACGTGAAACGGCTAAGAGTATGAGATATCTTGGTCCGCTCAATGCAGCATTGTGTGAGCTCGCTGAATCAGCATTTCCGCACATCTGAATTGGCCCTAGCCTTTCAGGCAATTCGAGTTTGGGACATAAAGAACCTGGGCGTAACAGGATTCAGTGAACTAGATCACCTTTGATTGAGAAGAAAGGAGCTGTAGCTCGTTCTGAACACTGCCCAGTCTAGTCTAGACATATCCGGGGTTAGCCCTGAAGCCCCTGAGGGGTTTGCCATTTCTGCAGCACTAGTGCTAGTTTGGTGTCCCAAACAGCACCCTATTCCCTATATATAGTCCACTACTTTAGAGCAGAGCCCTATTCCCTATATATAGTGCACCACTTTAGACCAGAGCCCTATTCCCTATATATAGTGCACTACTTTAGACCAGAGCTTTAATGAAAAGTAGTGCACTGTGTAGGGAATAGGGTGCCATCGGGGACGCAGCGTAGGTCTGGCTCGGCTCAGTACAGTAGAGCATAGTGTCTTGCCTGCCTGCCGCAGCGGTGGCGGTTTCCTTGCCAAGTTTCCTCTCTTTGTTTAGTCCACTCTGGTCAGTCTGGCTCCCCGGCCCGGCCGCTCTGCAGCCACACACACATATATCAACGACACTACATGCAGCTCTTAGGGCAGCTCTGTCGTCAGGACCAGAGGGAAAGGGAGATAAAGAGAGAACTCTGAGAGAGGACTGAACTCTTCCCATAGCTCCCAGTGGAGAGCAGGGTAGTGCTGCCCATTGAGGTGGTACAGCGCTGCCCATTGAGTTGGTACAGCGCTGCCCATTGAGGTGGTACATCGCTGCCCATTGAGGTGGTACATCGCTGCCCATTGAGGTGGTACATCGCTGCCCATTGAGGTGGTACAGCACTGCCCATTGAGGTGGTACAGCGCTGCCCATTGAGGTGGTACATCGCTGCCCATTGAGGTGGTACAGCGCTGCCCATTGAGGTGGTACATCGCTGCCCATTGAGGTGGTACAGCGTTGCCCATTGAGGTGGTACATCGCTGCCCATTGAGGTGGTACAGCGCTGCCTATTGAGGTGGTACAGCGCTGCCCATTGAGGTGGTACATCGCTGCCCATTGAGGTGGTACACTCTCAAGAGCCGCTAGTATTTACTTATACAGTCTGTTGGGTCCTGACCCAGGGAAAGCGCAACTTCACCATTCATATGGGCTATGTGGTCCAACATAAGAGCGTTTCATTTAGGCCTGGACTGACATAAGAACTGTGTGTGAATCTAGCAGCGGATAAGTACAGTAGATTGAAGCAAGAA
Source organism: Oncorhynchus gorbuscha (assembly GCF_021184085.1). NCBI lineage: Eukaryota > Metazoa > Chordata > Actinopteri > Salmoniformes > Salmonidae > Oncorhynchus > Oncorhynchus gorbuscha. The sequence continues at coordinate 45,928,924 of NC_060173.1, read as the reverse complement.
AATTGTTCTCAAACACGAATCCAGGAGAGAACAGTGAGGCTGAACTGAATACAATGATAAAACCTTAAGCTTTCTGCATTGTCACTGCTATTTTGATGACACAGACCTGTGGTTCCAGTCACTTATGAAGTCTCCTCTAACCCTCCTCCCAGTCTATAAATTGTCTTGTCATAGCACTGAGATGAGACTCTTTGAAAGCCACTCTGAGCCCTGTGGCCAAAAAGTGATGAGAGAACAACTACACCACAGATCGACTGAAGCTACTATCTCTGTTGAGTTATGGGCCATTGGTCCCTGTTACTGTTGTTAGTCTGCCCCCCCCCCTCTCCTCTCATCCCTTGATGTCGAGATAATGAGGTTGTTCCTGTTTGGTGACGGAACAAGAGAGGAGAGAGAGAGAGAGGAGAGAGGAAGTGCTGTGGACATGGTTGCTTTTGCCAGTATGTCGTTCCTTGTACACCCCTCCTCTCTCCCTCATCCCTCCCATCCCTTGATGTTGAGCTAATTAGCTTGTTCCTGTTTGGTGGAGACAGCAACAGACAAGAGCAAGAGGACGTGTTGTGGACGTGACATGCGGTGAGATGGTGAGACGGTGAGACTAGCAGGGACGGCAGGCCGGATGGACTAAAGTAGTGTGTATGTTTACCAGGCCAGCCCTGTCACTGGCTAGTGCTTGGCCAACCAGTCTAAACAGAGTACCACTACACCCTGGCTGTTTGGGGATGGGGCGGAGGGCTAAACGCATTACAGATGGACTTCTCCTACACACAAGCCACGTCCCAAATGGAGCCATATTTCTTATATAGTGCACAACTGTTGACCGGAGCCCTATTGGCCCTGGTCAAAAATAGTGCACTATATAAGGTGCCATTTGGGCCACTGAAAAAACACAGTAGGGCACAGAGACCAGGGTTTGTAGGGGCTTTAAAGGCTGAGGTATTCAGTATTCAGCCTTGGTTTAATTTACAGCATACTTGTCTAATTGAGATGTCGTTAGGAGGAGAACATTCCTCTGTGCATACGCCTAGTGCTAATATGTAGGATATAGGTGTTATATTTGCACTGCGATAGTGTACAGCAGCCAACCGCAGAACCCTGATTTATGGACCATTTACTTTGAGTAAGGCAAATAATGACGTCTGGTACAGAGACATGTCTGGACATGTCTGGAGGGTGCATTAAGCTGAGGCTGATGCTTTCAACACTGCAGTCTGATGTTTTTGCCCTCAACTCAAACCTCTATTGTGACTATTGAGCCAAGCACATGACTATGGTAGGGAATGGGATCAGCATGTGATAGTAAATGACTAAAAATAAGATGTAGGCTTGAGACAAGAATTGAACTGAACGAAGATAAAATAGTTTAGCCATTAGAAGGGCACTGTCCCACCTAGTGTAACACTGGAATGAGGGGGATTTGAAAGAAATCACTTATTGTTGCTAGAGGCCCAGGAGCATGTTTTGTGTGTTTTCTCATGCAAACAGGAGGGGTTTGTGACTCAAAGTATTCTTCTCTCGGCTCCTTCTACAACCCCTAAGTTGTCGGTTTTCGTTGGAGCTTGTTGTTTCTGTATTTTTCACGGACACCGTCTGACAGAAAGATAACAGACTGTCACGGCCTGCAATCTGTCTTCATCCCCACTCCGGTTGGAGAATTCAACCCAAAGCTGTGCTGCCGCCTCCTTTCCAAAGAAGCTAGAGAAAGACAGAAAGGGCTGTAGGCTGGATGTGTTGGCTTTGTCTGTGTGATATAAATCACTGTCTGGCGGTGTACAGGGCACAAGCATCAATGAACTATTACTCCACACCATGCCACTCAAATGCTTCACAACTTTCACCCACACCAAGATTAATGCTCCCACGACTGACACTGTGTGTGTGTGTCTGTTTGCTTCTTATTTGTGTGTGTGTGTGTGTGTGCATGTGTGCGTAATTAATGCTCCCACGACTGACACTGTGTGTGTGTGTGTGTGTCTGTTTGCTTCTTGTTTGTGTGTGTGTGTGTGTGTGTGTGTGTGTGTGTGTGTGTGTGTGTGTGTGTGTGTGTGTGTGTGTGTGTGTGTGTGTGTGTGTGTGTGTGTGTGTGTGTGTGTGTGTGTGTGTGTGTGTGTCTGTTTGCTTCTTGTTTGTGTGTGTGTGTGTGTCTGTTTGCTTCTTGTTTGTGTGTGTGTGTGTGTGTGTGTGTGTGTGTGTGTGTGTGTGTGTGTGTGTGTGTGTGTGTGTGTGTGTGTGTGTGTGTGTGTGTGTGTGTGTGTGTGTGTGTGTGTGTGTGTGTGTGTGTGTGTGTGTGTGTGTGTGTGTGTGTGCGTACGTGCATGTGTAATTAATGCTCCCACGACTGACATTGTGTGTCTGTTTGCTTCTTGTTTGTGTGTCTGTGTGTGTGTGTGTCTGTGTGTGTGTGTCTGTGTTTTTGTGCGTGCGTGCTTGCGAGTGTAATTAATGCTCCCACGACCAACACTACGTGTGTGTGTCTGTTTGCTTCTTGTTTGTGTGTGTGTGTGTGTGTGTGTGTGTGTGTGTGTGTGTGTGTGTGTGTGTGTGTGTGTGTGTGTGTGTGTGTGTGTGTGTGTGTGTGTGTGTGTGTGTGTGTGTGTGTGTGTGTGTGTGTGTGTGTGTGTGTGTGTGTGCGTGTGTGCGTGCGCGTGTGTGTGTGTAGGTGCGTGCGTGTGTAATTAATGCTCCCAGGACTGATGTGCTGTCAGAACCGGGACAAGGCCTGAAGGCTCGACACACAGCCAGTCAAAGAGCAGAGCAGCAGAGCTCTCAGTCATTGTCTGTTGATGTTTCGTGTAGGAGGAAGAGAGGAGAGGAGGGTAATAGTGGCTGGCTGGTGCTACACATCACAACACAGAAGTAGTGGTGGTTGGGAGGCTAACCAAGAATGGGAGAACAGAAAGCCAGGGGGAGGGTTACATTGAAAGGCGCATTTTACATTTGAGTAATTTAGCAGGCGTGATTATTCAGAACAACTTACAGTTTGTCCATTCATGGATAGGTGGGACAAGCACATATCACAGTTGTAGCGGCATTCCTCCTCCTCTTCTGAGAAGGATCGGAGGACCAATGCGCAACGTGGTAAGTGTCCGTAATGTTTATTTAAAGACATAAACTGAACACTACAAAACAATAAACGTGAAACGAACAAAACCGAAACAGTACCGTGTGGCAACAAACACGCACACGGAAAACAAACACCCACAATTCAAAAGTGAAACCCAGGCTACCTAAGTATGATTCTCAATCAGAGACAACTAACGACACCTGCCTCTGATTGAGAACCATACTAGCCTGAACTCAACACCCCAACATAGAAAAACACACATAGACTGCCCACCCCAACTCATGCCCTGACCATACATAATAAAGACAAAGCAAAGGAAATAAAGGTCAGAACGTGACAGTACCAACCCCAAAGGTGGGGACTCTGGCCACAAAACCTGAACCTATAGGGGAGGGTCTGGGTGGGCGTCTACCCTCACCGCCGACCTTGGACTGGGGACCCACTCCACGGGTCCTGAATGGACGAGAGACTCCGGCAGCGCCGGACAAGCGGGAGGCTCCGGCAGCCCTGGAGCGAAGGACGCCTCCGGCAGCGCTGGACAGGTGGGGGACTCCAGCAGCGCCGGACAAGCGGGAGACTCCGGCAGCTCCGGACAGGTGGGAGACTCCGGCAGCTCCGGAGTGAAGGGCGATTCTGGCATTGCCTGGCTGACTGACGTCTCTGGCATCGCCTGGCTGACTGACGGCTCTGGCAGCTCCTGGCTTGCTGGCGGCTCTGGCAGCTCCTGGCTTGCTGGCGGCTCTGGCAGCTCCTGGCTGGCTGACGGCTCTGGCTGCTCCTGGCTGGCTGGCGGCTCTGGCAGCTCCTGGCTGGCTGACGGCTCTGGCTGCTCCTGGCTGGCTGACGGCTCTGGCAGCTCCTGGCTGGCTGATGGCTCTGGCAGCTCCTGGCTGGCTGATGGCTCTGGCTGCTCCTGGCTGGCTGACGGCTCTGGCAGCTCCTGGCTGGCTGACGGCTCTGGCTGCTCCTGGCTCGCTGACGGCTCTGGCAGCTCCTGGCTGACTGATGGCTCTGGCAGCTCCTGGCTGACTGATGGCTCTGGCAGCTCCTGGCTGACCGACGGCTCTGGCAGCTCCTGGCTGACTGGCGGCTCCTGGCAGCTCTGGCGGCTCCTGGCTGACTGGCGGCTCAGGACAGACTGGCGGCTCTGGCAGCTCAGGACAGACTGGCGGATCTGGCAGCTCAGGACAGACTGGCGGATCTGGCGGCTCAGGACAGACGGGAGACTCTGGCGGCTCAGGACAGACGGGAGACTCTGGCGGCTCAGGACAGACGGGAGTCTCTGGTGGCTCAGGACAGACGGGAGACTCTGGCGGCTCAGGACAGACGGGAGACTCTGGCAGCTCAGGACAGACGGGAGACTCTGGCGGCTCAGAACACACGGGAGACTCTGGCGGCTCAGCACAGATGGGAGACTGGCGGCTCAGCACAGACGGGAGACTCTGGCGGCTCAGGACAGACGGGAGACTCTGGCAGCTCAGGACAGACGGGAGACTCTGGCGGCTCAGAACACACGGGAGACTCTGGTGGCTCAGGACAGATGGGAGACTCTGGCGGCGCTGGAGAGGAGGAAGGCTCTAGCAGTGCTGGACAGGCAGGAACACCTGTAGACATAAGACGGAGAGACAGCCTGGTGCGGGGGGCTGCCACCGGAGGGCTGGTGCGTGGAGGTGGCACTGGGTAGACCAGACCGTGCATGCGCACTGGAGCTCTTGAGCACCGAGCCTGCCCAACCTTACCTGGTTGAATGCTCCCAGTGCTGTGCTGGCGAACCGGGGACACCATGCGTAAGGCTGGTGCCATGTACGCCGGCCCGAGGTGACGCACTGGAGACCAGATGCGTAGAGGCGGCTTCATGGCACCTGGCTCGATGCCCACTCTAGCCCGGCCGATACGAGGAGCTGGAATGTACCGTACCGGGCTATGCACATGCACTGGGGAAACTGTGCGCTCCACCGCATAACACGGTGCCTGCCCGATCCCTCTCTCTCTCCGGTAAGCACGGGAAGTTGCCGCAGGTCTCCTACCTTGCTTCGCCACACTCCCCGTGTGCCCCCGCCCAATAAAGTTTTGGGGCTGCCTCTTGGGCTTCCAGCCGCGCCGCCGTCCTGCCGCCTCATACCAGCGCCTCTCTGCCTTCGCTGCCTCCAGCTCTGTTTTGGGGCGGCAATATCCCCCTGGCTGTGCCCAGGGTCCTTTGCTGTCCAGAATCTCCTCCCATGTCCAGGAGTCATGTGTTCTTTGCCGCTGCTGCTGCTGCCCTTTACCCTGCTGCTTGGTCCTTTGTTGGTGGGTGTTTCTGTAACGGCATTCTTCCTCCTCTACTGAGGAGGAGAAGCGAGAAGGATCGGAGGACCAACACACAGCGTGGTAAGTGTCCATAACGTCTATTTAAAGACATAAACTGAACACTACAAAACAATAAACGTGAAACGAACAAAACCGAAACATTACCGTGTGGCAACAAACACACACGGAAAACAAACACCCATAACTCAAAAGTTAAACCCAGGCTACCTAAGTATGATTCTCAATCAGAGACAACTAATGACACCTGCCTCTGATTGAGAACCATACTAGGCTGAACTCAAAACCCCAACATAGAAAAACACACATAGACTGCCCACCCCAACTCACGCCCTGACCATACTAAATAAAGACAAAACAAAGGAAATAAAGGTCAGGACGTGACAACAGTCATAGTAAGTACATTTTTACTCAATAAAGTAGCTATCAGTGAAGTCAGAGCTAGTACACAACACACACTGAGGCCCACACACTGATGAACACACACTGACAGTCACACACACAAAAGGCCTCCTGCAGGGAGGGGGTTGGGATTAAAAATACAAATGTAGGACAATCACGTCAAGAGAGACACAACAACACTAAATAAAGAGAGACCTAAGACAACAACACAGCATGGCAACAACACAGCATGGTAACAACACCACATGACAACAACGTGGTAGCTACACATGGCAGCAGCACAACAAGGTAGCAGAACAAACATGTTATGCAGGTGAATGAGGACCCAAAAGCGACTTAACGAAAACAGAGTCTTTATTCCAGTCTTAGACAAAAGCGATAATCCTGGATATTATCTAGGTGAAAGCAAAAACAGGAAAACTGAAATCCACTCGTCAGTAGAGAGGAATGACTGGAGACGCGACCACAGACTGCAGGTCGCTTCGGGAAGGCACCGGCCGTAGCTGACATTGACACCTGCTCACACGCAGCATCTGAAGAAGGTAAAACACGACAGGGCGGAACAAGGACACAGAACAGCGAACATCATACAAGGATCCGACAAGGACAGAAGCGGAAAAAAAGAGGGAGAAATAGGGACTCTAATCAGAGGGCAAAATAGGGGACAGGTGTGAAAAGAGTAAATGAGGTAGTTAGGAGAATGAGGAACAGCTGGGAGCAGGAACGGAACGATAGAGAGAGAGAGCGAGAGAGGGAGAGAGGGAGGGGGAGAGAGAGGAATAGAAAGAGGGAAAGAACCTAATAAGACCAGCAGAGGGAAACGAATAGAAGGGGAAGCACAAGGACAAGACATGACAATATATGACAAAACATGACAGTACCCCCCCCACTCACCGAGCGCCTCCTGGCGCACTCGAGGAGGAACCCTGGCGGCAACGGAGGAAATCATAGATCAACAAACGGTCCAGCACGTCCCGAGAAAGAACCCAACTCCTCTCCTCAGGACCGTAACGGGAGACGATGAAGAGGGAATCTAGGGCTATTACTTAAAATGAGACACGGGTAGAGAACTGTAAGCGTTAGAGCAATCAGGACCAAACAGGCCAGGAGAGTAACAACTAGGGACAGACTGAGACACAGCAAGGCTAAGACCAGGAACAGGAGAGAGGCGGTGGCTGTGGACAGACTGAGACACAGCAAGTGCAGGAGCAGGACCAGGAGAGATGCGGTGGCAGGACAGACTGAGACACAGCAAGGGCAGGAGAGATGCGGTGGCTGGGGACAGACTGAGACCCAGCAAGGCCAGGAGCAGAAGCAGAAAAAAAGTTACCGGACTTATTCTGTGCGCAGTCCGAACAAGCAGCCACGTAACGGCGCGTGTCACGCTCCTGAGTAGGCCACCAAAACCGCTGGCGAATAGAAGCAAGCGTACCCCGAACGCCGGGGTGGCCAGCTAACTTGGCAGAGTGAGCCCACTGAAGAACAGCCAGACGAGTAGAGACAGGAACGAAAAGAAGGTTACTAGGACAAGCGCGCGGCGACGGAGTGTGAGTGAGTGCTTGCTTGACCTGTCTCTCAATTCCCCAGACATTCAACCTGACAACACGCCCCTCAGGGAGAATCCCCTCGGGGTCGGTAGATGCTACAGAAGAACTGAAGAGACGGGATAAAGCAACAGGCTTGGTGTTCTTAGTACCCGGCGATAAGAAATAACGAACTCGAAACGAGCGAAAAACAACGCCCAACGAGCTTGACGCGCATTGAGTCGTTTGGCAGAACGGATGTACTCAAGGTTCTTTTGGTCAGTCCAAACGACAAAAGGAATGGTCGCCCCCTCCAACCACTGTCGCCATTCGCCTAGAGCTAAACGGATGGCGAGCAGTTCGCGGTTAGCCACATCATAGTTACGTTCCGACGGCGACAGGTGATGAGAAAAATACGCGCAAGGGTGGATCCCATCGTCAGTATGGGAGCGCTGGGACAGAATGGCTCCCACGCCCACCCCCGACGCGTCTACCTCGACAATGAACTGTTTAGTGACGTCAGGTGCAACAAGGATAGGAGCGGATGCAAAACGCTTCTTGAGGAGATCAGTACAACAATCATACGACCGGTGAGGAGGGAGGGAGGTGGCTCTAGACCGACTGAAGACCGTGCGCAGATCATGATATTCCTCCGGCCCTCCTGTCAAATCACCAGGTTCCTCCTGTGAAGAGGGAGCAGAAGAAACAGGAGGAATAGCAGACATTAAACATTTCACATGACAAGAAACGTTCCAGGAAAGGATAGAATTACTAGACCAATCAAAAGAAGGATTATGACACACTAGCCAGGGATGACCCAAAACAACAGGTGTAAAAGGTGAACAAAAAATCAAAAAAGAAATGGTCTCACTATGGTTACCAGATACTGTGAGGGTTAAAGGTAGTGTTTCACATAATATACTGGGGAGAGGACTACCATCCAAGGCGAACATGACCGTGGGCTCCCCTAACTGTCTGAGAGGAATGTCATGTTCCCGAGCCCAGGCTTCGTCCATAAAACAGCCCTCCGCCCCAGAGTCTATTAATGCACTGCAGGAAGCTGCCGATCCAGTCCAGCGTAGATGGACCGGCAAGGTAGTACAGGTACTTGACAGAGAGGACAGTGTAGTAGCGCTTATCAGTCGCCCTCCGCTTACTGATGAGCTCTGGCCTTTAACTGGACATGAAATGACAAAATGACCAGCGGAACCGCAATAGAGACAGAGGCGGTTGGTGATTCTCCGTTCCCCCTCCTTAGTCGAGATGCGAATACCCCCCAGCTGCATGGGCTCAACACCTGAGTCAGTGGGGAAAGATGGTAGTGTCGGGGAGAGGGGGGACACAGTTAACGCGAGCTCTCTTCTATGAGCTCGGTGACGAAGATCTACCCGTCGTTCAATGCGAATAGCGAGTTCAATCAAAGAATCCACGCTGGATGGAACCTCCCGGGAGAGAATCTCATCCTTAACCTTAGCGTGGAGTCCCTCCAGAAAACGAGCGAGCAGTGCCTGCTCGTTCCAGTTACTGGAGGCAGCAAGAGTGCGAAACTCTATAGAGTAATCCGTTATGGATCGATTACCTTGACATAGGGAAGACAGGGACCAGGAAGCTTCTTTCCCAAAAACAGAACGATCAAAAACCCGTATCATCTCCTCTTTAAAGTTCTGATAATCGTTAGTACACTCAGCCCTTGCCTCCCAGATAGGTGTGCCCCACTCTCGAGCCCGACCAGTAAGGAGTGATATGACGTAGGCGATCCGAGCTCTCTCTCTTGAGTATGTGTTGGGCTGGAGAGAGAACACAATATCACACTGGGTGAGAAAGGAGCGGCACTCAGTGGGCTGCCCAGAGTAACATGGTGGGTTATTAACCCTAGGTTCCGGAGACAGGAAGTAGCTGGTGGCACGAGACGAAGACTCTGATACTGTCCTGATAGGTCGGAGACCTGAGCGGCCAGGGTCTCAACGGCATGCCGAGCAGCAGACAATTCCTGCTCGTGTCTGCCGAGCATCGCTCCCTGGAACTCGACAGTAGAGTAGAGAGAATCCGTAGTCGCTGGGTCCATTCTTGGTTGGATCCTTCTGTTATGCAGGTGAATGAGGACCCAAAAGCGACTTAACGAAAACAGAGTCTTTATTCCAGTCTTAGACAAAAGCGATAATCCTGGATATTATCTAGGTGAAAGCAAAAACAGGAAAACTGAAATCCACTCGTCAGTAGAGAGGAATGACTGGAGACGCGACCACAGACTGCAGGTCGCTTCGGGAAGGCACCGGCCGTAGCTGACATTGACACCTGCTCACATGCAGCATATGAAGAAGGTAAAACATGACAGGACGGAACAAGGACACAGAACAGCGAACATCATACAAGGATCCGACAAGGACAGAAGCGGAAAACAGAGGGAGAAATAGGGACTCTAATCAGAGGGCAAAATAGGGGACAGGTGTGAAAAGAGTAAATGAGGTAGTTAGGAGAATGAGGAACAGCTGGGAGCAGGAACGGAACGATAGAGAGAGAGAGCGAGAGAGGGAGAGAGGGAGGGGGAGAGAGAGGAATAGAAAGAGGGAAAGAACCTAATAAGACCAGCAGAGGGAAACGAATAGAAGGGGAAGCACAAGGACAAGACATGACAATATATGACAAAACATGACAAAACATGGTACAAACATTGTTGGGCACAGATAACATCACGCGAAGCAGCCACAAGTGTCAGTAAGAGTGTCCATGATTGAGCCTTTGAAAGTAGAGATGGAGATAAAAAACTGTCCAGTTTGAGTGTTTTTTGCAGCTCTTTCGAGTTGCTAGCTGCAGTGAACTGAAAAGAGGAGCGACCCAGGTATGTGTGTGCTTTGAGGACCTTTAACAGAATGTGACTGGCAGAACGGGTGTTGTATGTGGAGGATGAGGGCTGCAGTAGATATCTCTGATAGGGGGGAGTGAGGCCTAAGAGCGATTCATAAATAAGCATCAACCAGTGGGTCTTGCGACGGGTATACAGAGATGACCAGTTTACAGAGGAGGAGCTTTGGTGGCAAATCTGATGGCCAAATGGTAAAAAACGTCTAGCCACTCGAGAGCACCCTTACCTTCCGATCTATAAATGATGTCTCCTTTTAATGTAGCATGGGTAGGAAGGTCATCTGAATCAGGGTTCATTTGGCAGCTGGGGTGAAAGAGGAGCAATTACGATAGAGGAAACCAAGTCTAGATTTAACTTTAGCCTGCAGCTTTGATATGTGCTGAGAGAAGGACAGTGCACCGTCTAGCCATACTCCCAAGTACTTGTATGAGGTGACTACCTCAAGCTCTAAACCCTCACAGGTAGTCAGTACACCGTTGGGGAGAGGGGCATTCTTCTTACTGAACCACATGACCTTTGTCTTGGAGACGTTCAGAACAAGGATAAGGGTAGAGAAAGCTTGTTGGACACCAAGAAAGCTTTGTTGTGGAGCATTTAACACAACATCCAGGGAGGGGCCAGATGAGTATAAGACTATAGCATCTGCATATAAATGGATGAGAGAGCTTCCTACTGCCTGAGCTATGTTGTTGATGTAAATTGAGAAGAGCGTGGGGCCTAGGATCGAGCCTTGGGCTAGTCCCTTGGTGACAGGCAGTGGCTGAGACAGCTGATGTTATGACTTTACACGTTGCACTGTTTGAGAGAGATAATTAGCAAAACAGGCCAAAGACCCCTCAGAGACACCAATACTCCTTAGCTGACCCACAAGAATGGAATGGTCTACCGTATCAAAAGCTTCGGTCAAGTCAATAAAAATAGCAGCACAACATTGCTTAGAATCAAGAACAATGGTGACATCAATTAGGACCTTTAAGGTTGCAGTGACACATGACACATAAGATTGCATACCAGATAGAATACTATAGGCATCAAGAAAGCCAGTAGAGTTGATTATTGACAAGTAAGATAGATATTGGCCTAAAACTGTTAGGATTAGCTTGATCTCCCCCTTTAAATAAAAAAACACACTGTGGCTGCATCCCAAGCACTGGGAACCTCCCCAGAGAGGAGAGACAGGTTTAGAAGGTCAGAGATAGGCTCGGTGATGATAGGGGCTACGACCTTAAACTTGACCCTTTAAACTTGGGGTCAAGTTTAAGGAGCTCCTTTAGCTCCTCTGACTCAGTGACCGCCTGCAGGGAGAAACTGTGTAGTGGGGCAGGGGAAAAAGAGGGAGGAGCATTGGGGCTTGTTGCAGTAGAAGGTCTGGGAGATGAGGAAATGTTGGACGGGCAAGGAGGCATGGCTGTGCCAAATTAATGAAGTGGTGATTAAAGAGCTCAGCCACGCCTCCTTGCCAGTAACAACCACATCATCAACATTAAAGGACATGGGCAGCTGTGAGGAGGGTTTATTCTCTAGGTCTATAACCATTTTCCAGAACTTCTTGGGGTTAGACTCACAGAGAGAGAACTGCTCCTTAAAGAAACTAACTTTGGCCTTCCGGATAGCCTGAGTGCACTTATTTCTAATTTGCCTGCCAGACAGACAGCCAAAGTATTTGTGTGCCGAGCCTTCAGCCAAATGGTGTTCTTGAGGTGGAGTAACGCCAGATAACGGTCAAACCAGGGGCTGAACCTATTTTGAATTCTCATTTTCATTATGGGGTCGTGTTTGTTAAGAATAAGAAGATCCAAGCGTCTTCGTCAGAGGGGATCAAGCTGATTCTATACCAATTTACAGAGGCCAGGTCATGAAGGAAGGTTTTGCTAATTCAAGTTTTTTAGCGACCGTCCAGCCGTTACGAACAAAGTCTGTAAAAACAGTGATCACTAAGGTCATTACAGGAAATACCAGACTGATACCTATCAGGATTATTTGTGAGGATAACATCAAAGAGAGTAGACCATGTGGCGAATCGCATCTCTGCATGTCTGGCAGACATATCAGTGTGGATGACGGATCACCACCTCAAGCTGAACCTCGGCAAGACGGAGCTGCTCTTCCTCCCGGGGAAGGACTGCCCGTTCCATGATCTCGCCATCACGGTTGACAACTCCATTGTGTCCTCCTCCCAGAGCGCTAAGAACCTTGGCGTGATCCTGGACAACACCCTGTCGTTCTCAACTAACATCAAGGCGGTGGCCCGTTCCTGTAGGTTCATGCTCTACAACATCCGCAGAGTACGACCCTGCCTCACACAGGAAGCGGCGCAGGTCCTAATCCAGGCACTTGTCATCTCCCGTCTGGATTACTGCAACTCGCTGTTGGCTGGGCTCCCTGCCTGTGCCATTAAACCCCTACAACTCATCCAGAACGCCGCAGCCCGTCTGGTGTTCAACCTTCCCAAGTTCTCTCACGTCACCCCGCTCCTCCGCTCTCTCCACTGGCTTCCAGTTGAAGCTCGCATCCGCTACAAGACCATGGTGCTTGCCTACGGAGCTGTGAGGGGAACGGCACCTCAGTACCTCCAGGCTCTGATCAGGCCCTACACCCATACAAGGGCACTGCGTTCATCCACCTCTGGCCTGCTCGCCTCCCTACCACTGAGGAAGTACAGTTCCCGCTCAGCCCAGTCAAAACTGTTCGCTGCTCTGGCCCCCCAATGGTGGAACAAACTCCCTCATGACGCCAGGACAGCGGAGTCAATCACCACCTTCCAGAGTCACCTGAAACCCCACCTCTTTAAGGAATACCTAGGATAGGATAAGTAATCCTTCTCACCCCCCTTCCCCCTTTAAGATTTAGATGCACTGTTGTAAAGTGACTGTTCTACTGGATGTCATAAGGTGAATGCACCAATTTGTAAGTCGCTCTGGATAAGAGTGTCTGCTAAATGACTTAAATGTAAATGTAAATGTAGTAGCCTTTTCAGGGTGTTTGGAGTCATACATTATGGGATTGGTAATAATCTGCGAAAGATTTAGGGGTCCCGTTGTTTTAGGACTTGGTCAGGTAGTTTAAGCATGTCCCAGTTTAAGTCACCTAGCAGAACACATTGAGACTAAATGCAAGGAGCCAGGAGTAAGCTTAGGGCAGGTAGGGTACAGGCCACTGCTGATGGTGGATGATAACACCCAGCAAAGGTCAAGAAAGAGCTATTGCAAAGTTTAATACTTAAAACCAGCAAATCAAATTGTTTGGGGACAGACTTGGTTGAGACAACCAAGCACTGAAGGTGTTCCTTGGTAAAGATTGCCATTCCACCACCCTTGGAAGATATGTCTTGCCAAAAAGGTTATAACCAGAAAGGTTATAAACATTAGAGGACAGGGGCAGCTGTGAAACCTGGAGAGTGTTCAAAACACTCTTTCTTAATCACGTCTCAATAATGACCAACACATCTGGATTGGAGCATTAGGTAATATGCTTCTAGTGTTAACGTTCAGAAACCCAGGCTTTTATGAGAGCAGAAATCAGTGAAGCAGAAATCAGAGCACACGTCAGAATTGGGGCTAGCAACAGTAGATGGGCCAGGGTGTACATGCACATTTCCAGATATAATCAGCAGTAATACAATCAGGGCACAGCAGAGGACAGGGAGAGCATTTTATATGACATTTGAATGGTAACAAGATCATATTGTACAGCAATTTCATCAGGTAACATGAATACAAAGCCGGCAAGAGGTGTTTAGTATAGGATGGGAGGCCAAGAGTCCATGTAACCAATAAAGAGTGAGAGTCTCGAGTGTGGGAATAAACATTGTCATAGTAGGGAGAATAATTTATTTCAGCTTTTATTTCTTTCATCACATTCCCAGTGGGTCAGTAGTTTACATACACTCAATTAGTATTTGGTAGCATTGCCTTTAAATTGTTTAACTTGGGTCAAACGTTTCGGATAGTCTTCCACAAGCTTCCCACAATAAGTTTGATGAATTTTGGCCCATTCCTCCTGACAGAGCTGGTGTAACTGAGTCAGGTTTGTAGGCCTCCTTGCTTGCACATGCTTTTTCAGATCTGCCCACAAATTTTACATAGGATTGAGGTCAGGGCTTTGTGATGGCCACTCCAATACCTTGACTGTGTTGTCCTTAAGCCATTTTGCCACAACTTTGGAAGTATGATTGGGGTCATTGTCCACTTGGAAGACTCATTTGAGACCAGGCTTTCACTTCCTGACTGATGTCTTGATATGTTGCTTCAATATATCCACATAATGTTCCTACCTCATGATGCCATCTATTTTGTGAAGTGCACAAGTCCTTCCTGCAGCAAAGCACCCCCACAACACAATGCTGCCACCCCTGTGCTTCACGGTTGGGATGGTGATCTTCGGCTTGCAAGCCCCCCATTTTTCCTCCAAACATAAAGATGGTCATTATGGCCAAACTGTTCTATTTTTGTTTCATCAGACCAGAGGACATTTCTCCAAACAGTACGATCTTTGTCCCCATGTGCAGTTGCAAACTGTAGTCTGGCTTATTATGGAGGTTTTGGAGAAGTGGCTTCTTCAATGCTGAGCGGCGTTTCAGGTTATGTTGATATAGGACTCGTTTTACTGTGGATATAGATACTTTTGTACCTGTTTCTTCCAGCATCTTCACAAGGTCCTTTGCTGTTGTTCTGAGATTTATTTGCACTTTTCGCACCAAAGTACGTTAATATCTAGGACAAGGAACGCGTCTCCTTCCTGAGCGGTATGACGGCTGCGTGGTCCCATGGTGTTGATACTTGCATGCTATTGCTTGTACAGATGAACGTGGTACCTACAGGCATTTGGAAATTGCTCCCAAGGATGAACCAGACTGGTGATGGTCTACAATTTTTTTCTGAGGTCTTGGCTGATTTCTTTTGATTTTCTCATGATGTCAAACAGAGAGGCACTGAGTTTGAAGGTAGGCCTTGAAATACATCCACAGGCACATTTCCAATTGACTCAAATTATGTCAATTATGCTATCAGAAGCTTATAAAGCCATGACATCATTTTCTGGAATTTTCCAAGCTGTTTAAAGGAATGTAAACTTCTGACCCACTGGAATTGTGATACAGTGAATTATAAGTGAAATAATCTGTCAGTAAACAATTGTTGGAAAAATGACTTGTGTCATGCACAAAGTAGATGTCCTAACCGACTTGCCAAAACTATAGTATCTTGATGCACCCATCACGTTAGCGGGATCATTTTCATCAACCACAGCTGAATTGCGCAAAATTCTAATTAAATTACTAAAAATATTTAATTTTCATGAAATCACAAGTGCAATATAGCAAAACACAGCTTAGCTTGTTGTTAATCCACCTGGTGTGTCAGATTTCAATAAAGCTTTTCGACGAAAGCATACCAAGCGTTTATGTAAGGACATCCCTCTCAGTAGACAAAATATTACAAACAGCTAGCAGCCAAGTAGATTGGTCATGAAAGTTAGAAAAGCAATAAATTAAATTGCTTACCTTTGATGGTCTTTGGATGTTTGCACTCACAAGACTCCCAGTTACACAATAAATGTTCCTTTTGTTCCATAAAGATTATTTTTATATCCAAAAGACCTCCATTTGGTTGGCACGTTATGTTCAGAAATCCACAGGCTCGAGCGGTCACGACATCTCAGATGAAAATTCCAAATAGTATCCGTAATGTTCGTAGAAACATGTCAAACGTTTTTTATAATCAATCCTCAGGTTGTTTTTACAATATATAATTGATAATATATCAACCGGGACTGTAGCTTCTTCAATAGGAGTGAGAGAGAAAAGCTGTGCGTGCAAAATGCTGCTGGCACCCAGCCATACAATGTCGTGATGTAATCTTTCTCACTCATTTTTTAAAATAAAAGCCTGAAACTATGTCTAAAGACTGTTCACACCATGGGGAAGCCATAGGAAAATTAATCTGGTTGATGTCCATTTAAATGGAGCAAAGGCAGGCTATGAAACATGGAGCTTTCAAAATAGAAGCCACTTCCGCATTGGATTCTCCTCAGGTTTTCGCCTGCAATATCAGTTCTGTGGTACTCACAGACAATATTTTGACAGTTTTGGAAACTTTAGAGTGTTTTCTATCCTAATCTGACAATTATATGCATATTCTAGATTCTGAGCCTGAGAAATAGGCAGTTTAATTTGGGTATGTTTGGGTATCAAAATACTGCCCCCTACACTCAACAGGTTAACAAGAAATTTGTGGAGTGGTTGAAAAACATTTTTGAATGACTCCAACCTAAGTGTATGTAAACTTCCGACTTCAACTGTACCCTCGCTATTGTTATTTTACTGCTACTGTTTCATTATTTGTTTGTTACTTTAATTAAAAAATGTTATTTATCTATGTTTTACTTAACACTTAATTATCTTACAACTTCTTAAAGGATTGTTGGTTAAGGGCTTGTAAGTAATCATTTAACTTTAACCTGTTGTATTCGGCACATGTGACAAATAAAATGTGATTTATTTGAATAGCATAAAGTACAAGAAAGAAATCTAACAACTTGGAGCTAGTCATTGTAAGTTCAAAGAGGCAATCACCCAACAAGATAACTTAAGAGAGTCGCTCTCTGATTCAGAGGGGTTGGGTTAAATGCGGAAGACACATTTCAGTTGAATGCATTCAGTTGTACTAGCTATAAAAGTCTGAGATAAAATAAGTAAATAGTAGGAATATACTAGTTAATTAAAGGGTTTCTCACATAATAAGCTTCACAAGTTAATTAAGCCAACCTAAAATTCTGATCAATCCAAAGTCTGGGGTGTGTGTGTAAGTGCGTGTGTGCTGGAGGCGAGCAAAAGCTCGGGACAGGGGGGAGGGGTACCTTTACCAGACAGGGGGAGACAGGCCAGGGCTGATCGGGAACAGATTGCCGGGTTGATCCAAGCAGCTGTGCAGCAGGCAGCAGGAGTAGGTGTCACAACCACTTGGGAGAAGCTTTTTTTGTGAGGCTGAGTAGGAGAGAGGCCTTCAACCTTACCAGTCAGGTGAGTGGTAGGGCAGATAAAAACCGTCTGAAGTGAAAAACTTGGTGAAAAGCCATGGTAAACTTGGCTTGAGTTTTGATACTCGTCAGACATTCAGGCCTTCAAACATCAATTGCTCAATAGAACACACAGTGACAGGCGCACACACACACACACACACACACACACACACACACACACACACACACACACACACACACACACACACACACACACACACACACACACACACACACACACACACACACACACACACACACACACACACACACACACACACACACACACACACACACACACACACACACACACACACACACACACACACCCCACACTGATGTATACACTTGATTGATAATTCCTCAGGGCTGTTGGGAAACACCTTATTCATGGCTGATTCTGCCATAATACCATGCTTGGTTCTGTCTGTGCATTTGTGTGACACGTGAAAATCCTTCAACAGTGAGGTGCTTTCTAGGAAATCCGAACTTTCTTTGTTTCAGAATGAGATCATTTTAAATTGCAGATCATTTTAAATTTTTGAATTCTATTCTGTGCGCAATAAACACTACTTGTATTCGATCAAATGCTTGTACTATATCATCCACTCCTTGATCATAGCAAGATGTCCCTCATTGTCAGACTGAGACCAGAAGAACTCCTTCAGCTGCAGTAGAGACGCTGTGTGAGAGCTGAGGCAGACCTTGTCTTATATGTGTGGGCTGAGGCGGGTGGAGGGAGACTAGAGAAGGAAAAGCCAAACAATGAGACGGACCTGGCCAGGCTGCCTCTGGAGCAGCAGACTGGAGGGAGGAGGAATGGGCCGAGGCACGGGCAGACGGGGGGGTCAGCGGGTTCATCCACCTGCTGGCCGGGGGCACAGCACTGGAACCATCCCCCTCTCTCAGCCCAACAGGTGTGCTGGCCCCTGGCCGCCGTGGGCCCATCAAAACAAGAGATTCACACGACTAGAACCATAATATGAGAGGACACACACAGAAAACAGTCATTACAGGCCGAGTGAGGGAGCGCTCCGGGTATCACGTGTTTTTGCTGTTCTTTTTTTGCTACCGCTGTGTGGAATCGGTCACCATGGCAACTCTCCTACGAGTCATGCAAAACACTATTCATATTGGTACTCGGGGAGCATGCAGTGATTGGAGCCACATTTGTTTTGGGGGCATTCGTTTCCTCACGCTAGGCTGCTGCTGCCTGCTGCTCTGATCGGCGATTTCCCCTGAACTGGTCTGCTAATTAGGAACCTTTCCATCCGGTTGGTTTGCTGTGTGCCACAGGATGCAGGAGGGACAGCGAGGGTGTTTTATAAAGTGAGGTTTATGTTACCAAACAGGAGATTGAGATCACAACGTGCACGGACAGCAAATGGGCCAGAACTCAATCTCCTTTACTCTCCTGTAGGGTTAGTCTTTAGTTCAGGATCATTTCACTCCTGTCAAGAGCAGAGGGTTTGGATAGCTGTGGACTTTCCCTCATGCATTATAGTAGACATGGAGCCACGAGCCAAAAGTCAATATCTATAGCAAAAACCATAGTAAAATGGAGAAAATCATTGAACTGCACACACACACACACACAACACACACTCAATTTCTCTCGGAGCTTCCAGGGAAGCAGACCTCTAAATGACAGGCAGGCTAATGGCTCCGATGCCAGCCGTAATGTCGTCCTGTGAGACTTCCCTGAGCGGAAAAACAAAGGCTCCCGACGCAAGTGAAAGCCAGCACACATGCTCACAGTCACAAGTCTGCAGTGGGCACCACATCACTGCCCGCAGGCTCCAGTCAGACCAACCAACGGTGGCACAAATTGGTCCCTGATGTGCAATGAGGTGGTACTATTTACTATCTGCCACTTTATTCCTTGTACCTACATCTTTATTTCTAGTATGTGTGCATATCTACCCCAGTTACCGCGCACTCCTGCACATCGACTCAGTACTGGTATCCCTTGTGTATAGACAGCCAAGTTATCATTACTCATTATGTATCTATTATTACTTTTATTATTACCTGTTATACTTCTATTATTTCTGTATTTTCTTTCTCTCTGCATTGTAAGGAAGGTCCCATAAGCAGTTCACTGTTAGTCCCACACCTGTTGTTTGCGAAGCATGCGACGAATACAACTTGATTTGATTTTGATGACTGGGGATCAGGCAGGCATCACATGGTGGCACTTCCCGGTCCACTTTGCCTAGCGGGTTACGCCTGGTTACAGCACATAACACAGCTGCTGCCTATTGGCCATGCTCCACTGAGGACCAGAGGGATGTGCTCTCTCCCTGTAGCTTGTATTAGAATGCCCTTTTAAAACATTCATGTTCCCCTATGGAAACACAAAAAACAAGTCACAACCCACCGTCTCCACAATATAACTTGTTGTCGACCAGGGGTTTTCACTCAGACCCCCCCTTCTAGCACCCCCCCCCCCCCCCCCCCCCCTTATGGTTTAAAGCTTATTTTACTGCAATGCTACACATTTTGTCACGGGGTGCAGAGAAAAGGAGACTAAGTTGAAAGCCAGACTGAGTTCCTTGAAGAAAAATGTAGGGCGCGTTGCCCCACAGTTTGGGAACCACTGTTGTAGAGGACAGAGGGTAGCGGGTCGTTGGTAAAGCATGGAAACCCTGAGGAGATGTGAATGAACAGGAAAAGAACACCTCGTGTGTCACGTACGCATCGCTAGAGGAGAGGAGGCATTTGTTTAACGGCTCAGCCATGGGACCGAAACCAGCCATAACACATACTGTGGAAAAGATTCCATCACACACAGTCTCACGTACACATGCTAGCGTGGGCACACAAGACTGTTCTTACCTTGTCCTCCAGGCGGATCAGTCTGGCTCCCACAGTGTGGTATTCCTTATCTACGCCTTTCTCTGAAAAACAACAACAACGCAGCATCTCCAACAGCAACGGACGGCAGGTTTCATCAGCGTGTCGCACACCACATTGCAATGAGCTGGAAGCAGTAGCCTATGCATTTCTGAATACATGCACTTCATTGTTTGAAATATGAACCTTTCAATACATGTTATGAGGCACGTCTTACTTCGCTTTCAAAGTAGCCTACTAGATCTCCGTTCTACATTTCTAACGGATGTTTTCATCTCTGTCACATGAAAACGCTTGCATGTCGACTGTGTTTTCCGATAATGTGAATAAAAAGCAGTTGAACAACATTTGAAGCTATACATTGTGATCTGTTTCATCAGAATCGTTGCTTTTTAAAGGTATTTGTATGTAGCCGAGGCCTACTGGTTGTAAGAATTTGGGATCCATCTTCCCACAACTGTCTCAGAGTCTGTTTGGAATAGGCTATTTCTTTCTTGACAACCTGACCAATAGAATAGATACACTTTTGTACTATGGGGGATAGGAGATTGACATATGGTCGTGATTTTGCTGTTTGTCATCTTGTCGGCAGAGGAAAAGTAAATGTGGACTGTTAGTCTACAATCTTCAAAGTTCGCATCAGAATTCGGTAAGAATTCTGTTAATATGAACGACCATCATCGTAATGTGATTTCTGTCATTCTGAGCACCGTGGGTGGACGCCCTAATCAGGCTACCCACCCAATGCATAGGGGTCTGGCAGATGTCCAGCGGAAACCATGGTACTATGGAATGCTTTACCACCCCCGTCTCACACACACACCACCCCCCAACACATGCACTTCTTTATTTAGGGGCCCCCTAATGCAAAAACAACCTCTTAGTCCTGCATTGAGTCCCGATAAACATAGCAACAGTATATCAGTGTAGCGGGGCTCCATCCTAGGGCCAGGGCACGCTCAGCCAGGTAGACTGGGGGTAGTGGGTTGTATTTGACAGGCAAGTAGGCAGCTGTAGCTGTAGTGTTATCCTGTAAGGCTGGCCTGGTTGTAATGGATGTCTGGAGTAAAGCCCCAGACTCCTAATCCAATACCTGGGCCAATCAACCAAGTGTTTAACCATCGTACTTCCCTTGTTAGCTCCATGGGGCAGCCAAGAAATAGAGGAGGAGGAGGAGGAGGAGTAGAGGTGGAGAGGAGGAGGTTGAGGAGGGTGGTACACAGAGCAGGAAGAGGAGGAGGAGAAGAAGAAGAGATAAGGAAGGATAGGAGGGTGGCATGGAGAAGGAGGAGAAAGAAGTGGATGAGGAGAGAGGAAAAAGAGGGAGGAGGGGGTACGCAGAGGAGGAGAAGAAGAGAGAAGGAAGGATAGGAGGGTGGTATGGAGAAGGAGGAGAAAGAAGGAGATGAGGAGAGAGAAGAAAGAGGGAGGAGGGGGTACGCAGAGGAGTAGAAGAAGAGAGAAGGAAGGATAGGAGGGTGGTATGGAGAAGGAGGAGAAAGAAGGAGATGAGGAGAGAGGAGAAAGAGGGAAGAGGGGGTACGCAGAGGAGGAGAAGAAGAGAGAAGGAAGGATAGGAGGGTGGTATGGAGAAGGAGGAGAAAGAAGGAGATGAGGAGAGAGGAGAAAGAGGGAGGAGGGGGTACGCAGAGGAGGAGAAGAAGAGAGAAGGCGGCGGAGGATAGGGAGACGGGATGGCAGCGTTGTGCATACAAATACTAGCGTGTGTACCAAACACACATAGTCAAACATTTACACACTCACACACTACGTATACACACTATACACACTGGGGATCTCTTCGCAGAAGATTTAGTCTAGTCCAGCCTTATCGTCGTTCCTCGCTGTCTTTGTTTGTGAGATGAGGGGGCACAGTGAGGAGTGACACAAGTTTATCAGATCAACTCTGGCCTGGTGAGTTTCCTCTGGTGGGTTTTACCTGGCAAAAACATTCCTGGTTTCCCCAATGTGTGGTCGAGTCTGGGAAAAGAAGGAGAACATGAGAGACACGTTATGGGAAAATTGAAACTTTGGACGAAGCTCTATAACATTTGTTAGTGTTTCATGTATGTGACAGAAAGAGAGAGAGAGAGAGAGAGAGAGAGAGAGAGAGAGAGCGAGAGAGAGAGTAAGCTGAGAGAGAGAGAGAGAGAGAGAGAGAGAGAGAGAGAGAGAGAGAGAGAGAGAGAGAGAGAGAGAGAGAGAGAGAGAGAGCGAGAGAGAGAGAGTAAGCTGAGAGAGAGAGAGAGAGTAAGCTGAGAGAGAGAGCGAGAGAGCGAGAGAGAGAGTAAGCTGAGAGAGAGAGGGAGAGAGAGAGAGAGAGAGAGAGAGAGAGAGAGAGAGTAAGCTGAGAGAGAGAGAGAGAGAGAGAGAGTAAGCTGAGAGACAGATA
The DNA here is from genome assembly GCF_021184085.1 of Oncorhynchus gorbuscha. Classification (NCBI taxonomy): domain Eukaryota; kingdom Metazoa; phylum Chordata; class Actinopteri; order Salmoniformes; family Salmonidae; genus Oncorhynchus; species Oncorhynchus gorbuscha. The sequence continues at coordinate 45,906,500 of NC_060173.1, read as the reverse complement.
TAGATAGGGAGGAAGAGACAGACAGAGAGAGAGAGACAGGGAGAAAGAGAGAGAGAGACAGGGAGAAAGAGAGAGAGAGCGAGACAGGGAGAAAGAAAGAGAGCGAGAGAACACAAAGTAAAAAGAGAGAGAGAGATTTAATGGCCCACCTCCTCTGTAGCTCCTTAATGCGGACCATCATGGTGAGGTGTCCCTGGTTGTACTGCTCCATCACGTCCCTCACGTCGTACGGCTTCCTCGCTTGCTGTAGAGCGGAAACATTGTATTGTAGCAACCCAAACATAACACACACAGCACATTGTCACCCACGGTCATCCCTTGGGGACTCCCGCGGGTCAACAGTCGTCGCTCCTGCTGCTGGTGATTCTCTGATCCACCTCTACGCAGACGACACCATTCTGTATACTTCTGGCACTTCTTTGGACACTGTGTTAATAAACGTCCAGACGAGCTTCAATGCCATACAACTCTCATTCCGACGCCTCCAACTGCTCTTAAAAGCAAGTAAGTATAAATGCATGATCTTCAACCGATCGCTGCCTGCACCTGCACCGCCCATCTAGCATCACTACTCTGGACGGTTCTGACTGAACCGTCCTGAATGTGTGGACAACTACAAATACCTAGGTGTCTGGTTACACAGTAAACTCTCCTTCCAGACTCATAAGCATCTCCAATCTAGAATTGGCTTCCTATTTCGCAACAAAGCAACTGTGACCTGTATGCTCTCGTTGGCTGGCCCTCGCTTCATATTCATCGCCAAACCCACTGGTTCCAGGTCATCTATAAGCCCAGCCTTATCTCAGCTCACTGTTCACCATAGCAGCACCCACCCGTAGCATGCACTCCAGCAGGTATATTTCACAGGTCATCCCCAGAGCCGATTCCTCCTTTTGCAGCCTTTCCTTCCAGTTCTCTGCTGCCAAATACTGGAACGAATTGCAAGAATTGCTGAGGCTGGAGACTCACATCTCCCTCACACTGCACCTGTACATAGCCCATCTGTGGATGGCCCATCCAACTGCCTCATCCCCATACTGTTATTTTTTTTTTTACTCCTTTGCACTCCAGTATCTCTACTTGCACATTTCATCTTCTGCACATCTATCACTCCAGTGTTTAATTGGTATATTGTAATTATTTCGCCACAATGGCCTATTTATTGCCTTTCCTCCCTAATTTGACCTCATTTGCACACACTGTATATAGACTTTTTCTATTGTGTTATCGACTGTAGGTTTATTTATTCCATGTGTAACTCTGTGTTGTTGATTGTGTCGCACTGCTTTGCTTTATCTTGGCCAGGTCGCAGTTGTAAATGAGAATTTGTTCTCAATTTGCCTAGCTGGTTAAATAAAGGTGAAATTAAACTAATTAAAAACACAGTGCTTTGTTGTTGCAGTTCAGCAGGCTTTCACTTGTCGTGTTGGGGGAGTTGTTTTGTGTGAGGAGAATGCTATCTTGTGACTGAGGTTGCATCACCCAATTAAACATGACGAGCCAGTATGGTGGGGTCTGTTCATCATCCAGAAATAATGAAGTGATGAGAAAATGGTTTAGTGTGAAGACAGAAACCGTGGCCTGTGTTTGTTGGTGACTGTTGGAGACGGCAACCACGTTCAGATAAGGAAGAGAGTTGTGGACGACTAAAGGCCAAGTGAGGCCATTCTGTGGTAGGTAGGTGCCTTGTCTCCTACAGCTGTGCAGTGAGAGACTCTAACCACACAAGCGGAGGTGAACAGGGTTCCCATGATACTGCGGCTGAACTGACGACAGGCCAGACACAGACGTGCAGGTGCAAGTTGCAGGCACCGACGCCGTCCTACACACACATACATTGTGCACTCCGCCCACACACTGCGTATATGCAAATGCAAGTGGGCACACGCACACACGGCAGTCCTGCAGCTGCACAGCATTCCCTTGTGCTCACCCTCACCTTCCGAAGCAAGCACAACACTATTCTCTCTACCCTCCCTCCTCCTCCCCTCTCTTCCTCCACCCTGTCTTTTACCTGAAATTTCTGTCTGGCCACAAAGTACTTCATTCTCCGGAGTACTTTGACTGCTGCTTTGTGGGCGTGAGACAACCTGAGGGAGACAAACACAGTTCATTTGGTTGCACTGTCGAGAGGAGAACTGGCAAGAAAGGATTTCATTGTTCATGACGCTGTATCCTGCGCACATGACAAATACATGTTGATTTGATTTGTTCCAGCACACAAGGGGTTAAGCCTGCAGATGTTTCCCCGTCTCAGTTGTATTTCCTTATAAAAGCAACCTGGCTTGTTTTCTGCTCTCAAAACAACAGAACATTTATACAACTTGCATGCTTCCAGCCATTGTAATGGGCTTGTACTGCATTCATTTATGCAGAATGTGTGTTCCATGCAATGGCAAAACACATATGGCTTCGAGGGCTAGGAGAGTCCCCCTCCCTACCACACACACACACACACACAAAACACCAACACACACACACAAACACATGCACGTGTGTGCACGAAAGCACACGCACTCTCAAACAAACACACTGTGTGCTAGAACTGTATGATCTCATCCTCTGGAACTAAACAGGTTTCTCATACAACTCACGGATGTTGAACTCTGATGAACTTGTTGTTCGTTTGTAGGTTTCGCCACAATATTAAAACTGTGAATTTGTGTCCTTCTGTGAATCTGGAACAACCAAACATCTTGTGTAATCTGAGTCACACACACACACGCACACGCACACACGCACACGCACACACACACACACACACACACACTGGCTCAACATGCCTCATTTGTCTCAACAAATGGGAAAAACCACCGGCACTAAACTAAACACCATAACAGCACACATAGTAGCCTAGTTATAGCCGCAAGAGTACAGACCCACTTCTTCCATCACGCAAGTACTTTGCATGATGTGTTGATGTTCGCTTGGCTTCACTGTCTAAGCTGAAATGCACAACAAGATGCACACAGATCTGGTAAAAAATATATATATATATGTTGTTGTGAGCCAAATGTGACTGTTGGAGATGACACGGCCATATTTGGGTGTACGTGTGAGTACGATACTTTGATGTGTGTGTGTGAGGGCAAAACTTGGGAGGGTGTTTATGTGCGGTTCGACTGCTGACAACTTCCATGGGTCATGGGGTCATGGCTAGAGGATGACCACAGAGCAGTAGAGGAAGTGGTGACCTGCTAGCTAGATCTGGAAATAGGCCCTCAGAGTCTATTCCAGAACTGTTTGGATTATTTTTGGTCCATGGTATAGAATGTGTGCCCTCTCATTTTACAGTTTAACATTGAAGCGGTGGTTTCATATTTCTGGACTGTTATTATATTGTTGTACTATGCTGTCTCTGTACTGGAGGTGCTGTGTGCTAGGACTGCAGCGTGAGTAGTAATGGGCTCTCAGTGACAACCCATGTGTCTCTGTCTGTTGCTTCTCTCTGACACTAGCTGTGCTGACAGATCAAAGAGAATGCAATCAATTCAATATGGATATTTTGGGGGGGTCTGTCTTAAAAGCGGAGCTGAAATATCTGCTTTTCCTTCACGTATGTTTTAAAACATGTGACCCTTACCCTTCGGCCTTATCGCTGACATCAAGGGGGCTGGATAAGCCGCCCGGGATGGCGTTTGGAGTGCGTCTCGAGAGACGCCGGATTAACGCTGAGCGACGCCGACGGATTCTTTAACAAGAACATTCTGAAGGAAGTCAGAGCGGGACACCTTGTAAAATAGCACAGAGATGAGAAACGGGCACAGGAACAAACGAGAGACAGAAGACGGAGTTGCCATCCCCTTCAAAGATAACGGCACAACATAGTCTGCAAAGTCACCAAGTATGGAGATTAAAAGAATGTGGCCCCAAGTCCCCCAAAAAACATCCTCCCATAACTAGAGAGAAAGTGTGTGCGTGTGACACACTTTGCCGGGCTCTGAGCGTGACTGTGGTGAGAGATAAGGTCTTCTCTGCTGAAGTGCTCCAAAGCAAATGAATGGCTCCATTCTGAAGGCAGCAGCCCTTTGTTGGGGGGATGTATGGGGGTACAAGACTTGTTGTGACTGCTGCGTTCCAGCCCTACAGCTGGCTAGCTGGTTCTCTGTGAAGAAGCACACCCTCCCGCCTTTGTGGAGTCAACAAGCCCAGTCTGAAGACTTCATTAGAGGGTAGGGACAACAAAAGGACTTAACAGACAATACACTGACAGGGGCCATAAAACATATGGATCAAAGCAGACTGCTGGGACTGCTTTTTCCGCCCTCAGATCTGGGCCTATACGAGGAAATGCACACGAACAATACCCCCCGTTCATTTTTGCACCCCCTCATCCGTCTTCCCAAGTGCAAGGAGGATGTGTTTTTGCACCGAGTTGTAGATTGAACATAATTGGGAAAGAAAACACATGTAGGAAACAGAAAACACGTGCAGTTTCGATCACGGGACTGTTTCCCCCCTCGTTTCCCAAATGCACATGCATGCTTGGCAAGTGACCGTGATAAAAGAATAACATATTTTACACAACTTAAAGTCGGCCCCAGATGCGGCGCTCAACCACATTTGGAGTGTCAGCTTTCCCACATCTCTCTCTCTCTCTCTGGTTGATGACTCATAACACTTGCTGCTAGTCTCATTCTTCTTCTCCTCTCTTCTCCTCTCGTTTATTTCTCCACACAACACAATGCATCCCAGGGATCCTCTGGAGTCAGCAAGCGTTTCATCTCCCTCACACAGACTTCAATATTGTTTTGATTGCCCTGTGCCGTGTGATTTCAGGGCCAAGGGGGACGCGTGTTTATTCCAGTGAATACCCAGGCTTAAGACTGCCAACAGTCTTCCACAGACTCACCATTCTTCACCAGGGCTACTGTGGTCAATTCAATTGGGTACAGTGTTGAGGAGAAATGAGTTGGTGTGGTCCTTTGAAATCCTGGACAGATTATAGCCACATGCCATCCATTGGCACTTGGAGGTTTCTCTCTTAATAAAGCTTTCTGGGTTGATTTTTCCAGGTGGTTACTTTAGAAACTTCATAGTAGTCCTTAGTAACAGTCCGCCTCTCTGCTGTTCCTTGGCTGGAGCCAGTCTAATATCCTGTCTGTGTTTCCTAGGAGCACACAGTGTAATAACGTCTGGGGACGGAGTCCGTCAGGGGAAAGAGGCTTTAGAGTCTAGAGTTACAGGTCGATGGTCAGAGCACAGCAAAGGCACAGGCCTGTAGTCGATGATCAGCTTCGGGAGGGGTCTTTGATCAATGCAAGAGAAAAACAGACGCCCACAACATTTCTGTATTAAATCAGAAGAGGCCCTGGATTATCTCTACACTTTACACTTGAAATATGAGAGAAGTTTAATTAGCCGGGAGCCAGTAACTGTCTTTCATGTCAAATTCAGTCGGTGTGTTGTTGAATCATCAGCGAGACAGAGAGGTTTTTTGCATGCAGGAGTCTGTCTCTAGTCTCTCTCTACCCTGCTGTGTATAGTTACTGGTGATGTGTGTTGTTGGTTAGTTACTGACCACTCTCTCTCTCTCTCTCTGGGGGTGTCTGCTCCAGTTGTCTTTGTGTCTGCAGCCCCAGTCAGAGACAAGCAGGACCGATCAATAGGCCTTGATCACACAATGTTTGAGACAATAGCAGGCTGCACTCAGCGCGGCCCGGCTGGTAATGAGCACGTGAACACATGAAAGCCTGTGTATTTAATAGCTGACAACATGGAGAGCAGAGGAGAAGAGAGGCCGTGATTTACGTGCCGTGCCATGTCACCACAGCAGAAATGAGGAACAGTGGGGCACGAAGCCTGCTGCAGCCTGCCACATCTGTCATACATTTCTGTCTCCCAGATTCACCGGAGGAAAGGGCTGGTTGACACTAGCATGGGGTGGTAGAGGACTCCGTTTCTCACTCTCTCTATCCCACACACACATAAATATACACACACAACCACATGCTAGTATCACGTGTTTACACACACAAACACATCCTTCCACCACCCTGGTGTACTTCTAAAGGTACTGCAATTTGTGGTTTGATTTCTAAATGGTTGAGAGAGAACCAAACAAAGAAAATTGCCTCTCTGGAATGACTGAGTATATCATCCTGACCAAAACCCCACCCACATTTAATGAACCCACTTTCACAACGTGTGATTACAGGGGAGAAGTGGAAAAGGTCCCTCGTTGCTGATAGAGGTGAACGCTCGAACAGTTGAACTTTGACCACCCTGAACCCTGTGCTTGGACAATACCAGGAAGAAAACCTCAAGTTAAGGACATGCGCACGCACGCACCCCCCCCCACACACACACAGAAATACAATTATTTTTGGACAGGGTTTAGTGAGTAACGTCTAGTTCTCGGGTGCAGGCTACACACCTCTACAGACCTCCAGACATCAGTAGGTCCTGAGTCCTGCTCTCAGAGTTCAGCTGACAGAAACAGTGAAGGCACTTCGTAAGTGTTAAAGGAAAAAAGGGTTAAAGGACAACTCCACCCAGAGTGGCATCATTACACGGATGATTTCTGTACTTTGAAAGCAACATACACTGTATCTTCCAAACTTGAGTGCTGACAAGCAAAAAAACATCCCGGGACTATTTCAACACTGGACTAATGAAACAAATATCAAAAAGTCGGTTTTGGGTGGAATTATCCTCGAACTCGTTATTTCCTAAGGGCTAAGTGACAGAGTAGGCAACTTCCCTATGAATGTCTGGACATGTCAATAGTGGATCTGCTACTGTTAAACAATACCACTACTACATGTAAATCACTTCTACTACAGCTTTAGTTATGCAAAACAGCACACAGACAGATTCAGGATGTCATTGAAATGATTATGTTTGTACAGAACCGGGTTTTTCACTTTGCATACTTGGGCTGGCTAGATACAGTAAAGAGCAACCAATCCACAGGTGAATAGGCTAAACCATTTTTTGAAATACAGTTTTATCTTATTTATTTAATGATGGAAAGTCCAAGAACTCGCTTAAGGGTGATTTGATTTGATTCGATATATGTGCGAGGGAAAGAAAGAAAGAAGCTCTGACCTCAGCTTCACAAAATCTCCTTAATTAGGGAAGTGGTGATGTTGGAGGTTACCTAAGCTAAGGAGGTTATTCAACAAAGGAGCCGACAAGAGCAGAGCAGGAGCTACCCCTTCCATAGAGAGAGGAGGGGAAGGGGAAATGTCTCTGGTTGGTTTGGGCATAAACAGCCCTTTAAATAAGTGGTAAAAGGCTGGCTCACTGACTGACTGACTGACTGACTGACTGACTGACTGACTGACTGACTGACTGACTGACTGACTGACTGACTGACTGACTGACTGACTGACTGACTGACTGAGGGGAGGAGAACCACCGTCCACACATGTACATTGCACAATCATACACACAGAAGCACAAGTCTCCATACCTACACATATACAGTAAACGAACATAGACCTCAACTCCGGAGCACAGTCACACGCCTCCCCTCCCTCCCATGTCAGCCTGGGCTACAGTATTGAGGAGCGGGGTGCAGGTTTTGGTGATGTGGTGGGGAGTGTGTATGTGCGCACGTGTGTGTGTTTGTGTGTGGGGGTGTGATTGAGAAGTTGGCGAGGAAGGGGAGGGGTATTGGGTTTCTCCAGTGGAAGGACAGGCTAGAGAGAGAGGTGCCGAAGCAGGAGCTATAATTCATGGTCTAATAGGATTTGGTGCTGTTTAGCAGGATTAGTGCATGTTAGAGAAATACTCCCTTTATAGCTGCCAGTTAGGGGGTCCTGGAAAAACACCACACTGGACCCTTGTTTAAAAAAAATACATTTCTGTGATTACCCCCTCCAGCGGAGGCCCTGGCTCAGTAGAAGTGTCTTTCCTATAACCGGCTGTATTGGGATTCAATTGGCTGCTTCTTTCATAGGCGTATGATAATCCGAGCACATGAGCCCAGCGTGGGGATGTGAAGAGGGGGACTGTGTGTGTGTGTGTGTGTGTGTGTGTGTGTGTGTGTGTGTGTGTGTGTGTGTGTGTGTGTGTGTGTGTGTGTGTGTGTGTGTGTGTGTGTGTGTGTGTGTGTGTGTGTGTGTGTGTGTGTGTAAGAAGTTAGAAGGAACAATTAGAGACACCTTCTTTTTGGGGAGCCAGGGGCTGCTGGAGGTGCGGTCACAGGCTTGCCCACATTCGTTCAGCCTGACTTAGCTCTCTCTATGGGCCCAGCCAACGGGAGGGAGAGACAGAGAGAGAGAGAGAGAGAGAGAGAGAGAGAGAGAGAGAGGGGAGAGAGAGAGAGAGAGAGAGAGAGAGAGAGAGAGAGAGAGGAGAGAGAGAGAGAGAGAGAGAGAGAGAGAGAGAGAGAGAGAGAGAGAGAGAGAGAGAAAGAGAGAGATGGAATAAGCCCAGAAGGCAGAGAGAGAGGCTGACCCTGTGCCTCCAGAGCTGAGGGCTTCCTTTCAGAAGCTAGGCAGGATTATAAAACCATTCTTTCTTTGAAAGAAGTTATTCTTCCATTCTTGTTTTTGTGGTAAAATGGGTGGGTGGGTGGGGAGTATGGGGGTCTGGCTGACATTAAAGCCTTGTGTTTAATTACTCTTTTCTCTTCTGATCAGCCCTTTTGTTCCCCTTCAGCTGTGGGAAGGCCTGGTTGGCTTCTCTACAGGGTGGTGTGTGTGTGTGTGTGTGTGTGTGTGTGTGTGTGTGTGTGTGTGTGTGTGTGTGTGTGTGTGTGTGTGTGTGTGTGTGTGTGTGTGTGTGTGTGTGTGTGTGTGTGTGTGTGTGTGTGTGTGTGTGTGTGTGTGTGTGTGTGTGTGTGTGTGTGTGTGTGTGTGTAATAGAAAGAGTTAGAAAGAAAGAAGGAAAGAAAGAAAGGGAGATACTGTAGGCACAGCGAGAAAGTTTGGTGTATCAAAAAGTTCCCTTCACTACCCGCTATGTGCTCCCTCCCTCTGTCCAGATCAGTAGAGGGAGACACCTGCCACTAGAAGAGAGAGAGACAGTGTGTGTGTGTGTGCCTACTAGTAAACAGTATGGTTATGTTATATAAAATGTTGTGAAATTGACCATATTAAATGACAGAAGGGCATTTACGTGATAGGCCTACCTGACATACATGATTATGATGGCCATCATCCTTCTTGACAGTGTCATAAAGTGTATTTTCTTAGTCCAAGTAAAGTGACACAGGCTGGTCATAACGCTTCATGACAGAATCATAAAATGTATTTTCCATTACGATGAACTCACTGTAAAGAATTCATTAGAACGACAACAAAAAAAGGGAATTAATTTGAAATTGCATTATTTATTCAAATTTGTTTCTACAGCCTCACTCGAGGTCTTCACCTCCACCACTGGATGCAACAGATGCATTACTTTCTCTGGAAAATATACCTCAGCAAAGAACAGGAATCAGAAAAGAGGATGCTACAATGCAGTGGCATCGTTAAAGAAATCTGAAAACTTCACACCAAATATATTATGAGAATAGCAAACACTTTCAGGCAAGTTCAAATACATTACAATCCCTTTTTAACATAGCTACAGTTAGCTCTCAACTGTTCATGCAGCTAGCAAGCTAATTTTAGCTACCCTATCACTAAAGATGGTGGTGTACAAAACAACTAAATACACCCATGCCTTGTTGAGGCAACAACAGTACATTTGATTCACTCTATATACTGTATATATAGTGATAATTGTACAAAAAAATCTAGAAGAGGCCTGTGTATTAAATGTAACTCATACCCATAATAACAACTAGCTAACTATGGCAGGCTAGCTAGCGCCTAGCGCTGAGTTAGCTAATGTTAACAGTTAGCATGCGACCTTTAGATACACATAAAAAAGTAACTTTATAAAATACTTATCATTAGCGTGGGTCATATGTACTCATGTAAATATACTTAATACGAGCCATCGTTTGTAAAAAATGTAGAAAAAAAATTACAAGACAAAACATTAATAACGAAAATATTTTTTTTCCCGAGACGCCATCTTGTCTCATTGATTTACATACAAACTTAGCTAGCCATGTTTGGCTACAATTATATGAAGGGAAAAATCTCACTTTTTTCCCCACTCGGTCACAACAGTTAAATTATAAATAAAGACTACGGGAAAACTCATGGTTTAGATAAACGTGCTATCTCTAGATTTCAAAAATGAAATCACGCTTGTAAATTTTACAAACTTGAAAACAGGATGAAAAAGAAAACACTGACAACTGACAATTATGCACTGGGCTTCTCTTCCTCCTTCTCTTCTTCCAATGTATGAAGTGTGCGCCTGCAGCTAACAGTTTGAATGTCCCCCCCCTAGTGGTAGCATTAAATGTACATGTAGCTATATTAAAGCAAAACCATGGAGGACTACAATAATAATGTGGTGAACAAACAAACTTAGATTCTATATATTTACATATTTTGGAATCAATCACAGGATGTTTTTTTGTCCTGCTCCTGCATTAATCCCAGTCATCAGCGAAAGAGCATGGGCTAAGCACATGTTTGACATCAATGTGTGAATAATTACAATGGTAATAAAATGAAATTTCTTTGGAAATGTTATATAACATACTATTTACAAGTAGAATGGAATGGTTTACCTTGTGTGGTAGGATTTGTGCGCTTTGACACTGGTGTTATAACCAGCCATAAAATATTGCTATATATGTCACAACACATCTAAATATACAGAATGTGTCATGACAGTGTTGTGACAATGTTATATGACATGGTTAAATAAAATGTTACTGTAATTTCAGTGTGTGTGTGAGTGTGTGTGTCACACACCACTTTCTCTCTCTCAGTTTCCTTAGGGCCTAAGGAAACAGCGAGAGGGAAATTGGTGTGGCCTTTCTTTGTATGAGTAGTCAACCTGACAGGAGAGAGAGAGAGACAGCGAGAGAGAGAGAGAGAGACAGTGAGAGAGAGCGAAATCGAGAGCGAGAGATTAAAAGGAGTGAGAGATAGAAGAAAATTCTGGAAATGCTCCTGACATGCAGCACTTATCTCCTCCCTGGGGGCATGAAGGTAGGAGGCCATCCTAGGCCCCGTCAGGAGCCCCACTGCCCCTCAGCCATAGAAGTGATCCATCACACACACACACACACACACACACACACACACACACACACACACACACACACACACACACACACACACACACACACACACACACACACACACACACACACACACACACACACACACACACACACACACACACACACACACACACACACACACACACACACACACACACACACACACACACACACACACACACACACACACACACACACACACACACACACACACACACACACACACACACACACACACACACACACACCACAGAGTAATTAGGCTAGCAGCAGGGTCACTCATCCAAACAAGGTGCCAGTGACAGACAGAAGGGCTGTCTCTATAGGCTAGGCTGAGAGGGAGACGAGAGGAGAGTCACGGGAAGACAGGAGGGAGGCATATTTGAGGCACTAGGAAGGGCTCCACTAGAGTGGCATGGAACCCCCTCTCCGTTGTTTGGGTAAGGGTGGGGTTGAGGAGGGGGAGGACTAGTAATGAGTCGTGCATAACTCCAAATATGAATTGGTAGAAACTACAGCATGCATGGAGAGTATACTGGTAAACAAAAGCTTAAAATAAGAAACAATTCAAGAAGGGTGAACTTTTGTGACCAATGGGAAAGGAAGAGAACTGCTGTTCTATGGAAAGTATGCCAAAAGTTAAAAGAGCTGAAGTTGCAATGAGTTGGCCTGACTTTTCCAATCCCCTAATGAGGAAAGAGAGGAGAGGATACCATTACAGGTAAAGGATATGGTGGAGCCCAGGCCAAACACCAAGACTTCACTTCACTGGAACTGAACACGGGGAGGAAATCACTATGAACAGGCTGACTCACACACAACTAAATCTTTCTTTCTCTTTCTCCCTCTACCTCACTTCACCCTCTCTTTCTACCTTCTTTCTCCTTTTTTCACTCTGACTTTCTCACTGAACTTCAGAGTAAACTAAGCCAAAGTGGAGAAATTGAGATCTTGGTAACATTTGTTCTGACAATGTAATAAATAGACAGTGACAGAAAGACAGTGAGGATGCCAGAAAGAGAGACAGACAGAGCTAGCCGGCCAGCCAGCCAGTCAGATGAACAGGCAGCCAGAAAGGCAGCGCCAGCCAGCCAGACAACCAGCCAGCCAGCCAGCTAGTGGTTTTAAGGGTATAATAGAGCAGGTGGGGAATGTACAGCATCAGATGAGCTGCATGTTCTGGCAGAACCCTATTTTACAACATGTTCCAGTCCCTCTCCTCTCCAGCATACAATTAACATTTATAATTACAGAGGCTTGCAAGAGACAGAGATAGACAGACAGAGAGAAAAGAGAAAGATGGTGTGAATGGGTTTGTCTCTGTCTCACTAACTAACTGTTGCTTGGGAGAAATGTTTTTTATTTTATTTTTTATTTCACCTTTATTTAACCAGGTAGGCTAGTTTAGAACAAGTTCTCATTTGCAACTGCGACCTGACCAAGATAAAGCATAGCAGTGTGAACAGACAACACAGAGTTACACATGGAGTAAACAATTATGTCACTAACACAGTAGAAAAAAAGGGGAGTCTATATACAATGTGTGCAAACGGCATGAGGATATAGGCAAAAAATTACAATTTTGCAGATTAACACTGGAGTGATAAATGATCAGATGGTCATGTACAGGTAGAGATATTGGTGTGCAAAAGAGCAGAAAAGTAAATAAATAAAAACAGTGTGGGGATGAGGTAGGTGAAAATGGGTGGGTTATTTACCAATAGACTATGTACAGCTGCAGTGATCGGTTAGCTGCTCAGATAGCAGATGTTTAAAGTTGGTGAGGGAGATAAAAGTCTCCAACTTCAGCGATTTTTGCAATTCGTTCCAGTCACAGGCAGCAGAGTTCTGGAACGAAAGGCGGCCAAATGAGGTGTTGGCTTTAGGGATGATCAGTGAGATACACCTGCTGGAGCGCGTGCTACGGATGGGTGTTGCCATCGTGACCAGTGAACTGAGAAAAGGCAGAGTTTTACCTAGCATGGACTTGTAGATGATCTGGAGCCAGTGGGTCTGGCGACGAATATGTAGCGAGGGCCAGCCGACTAGAGCATACAAGTCGCAGTGGTGGGTGGTATAAGGTGCTTTAGTGACAAAACGGATGGCACTGTGATAAACTGCATCCAGTTTGCTGAGTAGAGTGTTGGAAGCAATTTTGTAGATGACATCGCCGAAGTCGAGGATCGGTAGGATAGTCAGTTTTACTAGGGTAATCTTGGCGGCGTGAGTGAAGGAGGCTTTGTTGCGGAATAGAAAGCCGACTCTTGTTAGGGATAACATAGGATGAATTACATTTTGTTTTGCTAAAATAGTAATTGCTTGCCAAAAATGTAATTTTTGTAAGGCAAATATTTTTTTTAGAGCTATTATGTAATGCAAATCGAGGTGAGGGCGATGGAAATGCTTTTGGCGGTTGATCTGCTTCTGTTCTGTGGGTGGCACTGTGTGATTCTTTGGGCTAAGCAATGGGATATCATGAAAAAAAGAGAGTCAATTTTAACAAAGCAAATAGAAGGACTAACAGTACAGAAAGATAGCAATAAAAAAAGTACCATAGAGGCTCAGAATAAGTTAGAGGAAAAACAAAAAGAAATGGAGGAACATATTCATGAAAGATCAAGTGTAATATATTATTTAAAAAACAATGCAAAATGGATGGAACATGTGACCCGTTTCAGGAAACTAGGCATATGTCGCGGGTCACTACGTCACAGGAGAGCCGCTTGAGCGTAACCTTTTTATCAAAATGTGTTTCTTGGGAGAAATGCCTTCTCAAACATGTGAACTTTCATGTGCCTTAATAACAAACTTGTATGCCATCTGTAAATATGAATACAATTCTTAAATTATGAGCCTAGTTGGTTTAGCAAAAGAAAAAGGCAGCAACCTCCCCGCTGGCCATGATTGGCTGAGATGTGTGGGATGGACATGCCGAGAGATGAGTTTGAATTGGTCTGGCATATAGCACACTTCTGTCTATTTGAGCTGGTCAGTATGTCTAGGTAATCCTGTCTAACGCAGCTTTTTGAAAATGTATATTAAAACTGCATAAGTGTTGCTCTCCACCTTCTGGAGGACTGAGTTTTTAAATAAGTGGAATTCAAGTATGATAGCTAAGGAGATGGAGAAAACACCTGTCACCGGATTACATCTTCAAACTAAGGGCAACCATGGCATCCGAAAGGAGATGTGTCCAACCATGAATTATGTTCACAGGTTAGCTAGCTACATTTTCAGATATTACATGTTTCTAATTTTGACAGAAATATATATTTGCTTAGCTAGGTATAGGCTAAAGTTAGCTAGCTAACATTGAACCTGGTGGTTAGCTACCTGCAATTTCATGTAGTAACGTCATGAGTTGTGGTTATGCTTCATTGTTTAGCTAGCAAGCTAACGTTACCTGGCTGGTTCGCCGGCTAACGTTATGTGTATGAACTTATTATTCGTATCTTAGACCATTTGCTTAGCTAGCTATAGCCTAATGTTAGCTAGCTAACATTGAACCTGGTTGGTTAGCTACCTGCATATTCATGCAGAGTAGTAATGTCAGGAGTTGGGATTATGCTTCATTGTTTACTTAGATAGCTAGCTAGCTAGCTACATGTCTTACAAAATACTCCACTATGCAAGTAACCATTTCGGGTGTGTTCGTAAATTCAGTCTGGCCATCTACTCCGATTTCAGAGCACTCTCATGCGAGTGTGTCAGGGAGTGCAGAATAACTGATGAACTTACGAAAGCTCAACACCCATTGAATATGGCCGGTGTCAGTAAACGTCGGCAGAAAAAGCATCCTTAAATTGTTGCCAGCAGCACAGTTACAGTAACCAACACTCTGGAAAACATGAAAACAGCACAACCAGCACTGCTAGGGCGAGTAAAATGGTCAGAGTAGGGTGTTCTCTCATTATGTGTCTGGAAGTAGCTAGAAAGCTAGCCTGTTGAATCTAGGGGGTACTATTTTCATTTTTGGAAAAATAACGTTCCCAAAGTAAACAGGCTATTTTGTCAGGACAAGATGTATGCATATAATTGACAGCTTAGGATAGAAAACACTCTAAAGTTTCCAAAACTGTAAAAATATTGTCTGTCAGTATAACAGAACTGATATTGCAGGCGAAAGCCTGAGAAAAATCCAATCAGGAAGGGACTCTTATTTCAAAAGCTCTGCATTCCTATGCATCCCTATTGAGCAGTGAATGAGATATCAAACATATTCCCTTTTCTATGGCTTCCCCAATGTGTCTAGTGTCACAATACATAGTTTCAGGCTTTTATTTTGAAAAATGAGCCTGAACGTCAAAATTGCGTCAGTGGTCAGCTGGAGTCTCTTAGAGTGTTTTGTGCGTAAGAGACAAATGCGGCCATTGTTTCTCTCTTTCCTATTAAGAAGCCACCTGTCCCGGTTGATATATTATCGAATAGATATTTGAAAAACACCCTGAGGATTGATTATAAACAACGTTTGCCATGTTTCTGTCGATATTATAGATATAATTTGGAATATATCGTAACCGCAATATTACCGGCTCTCCAATCGTAGCACCAAAACATTCAAAGGCCATTTTCGCAAAAGTGAGTTTACCAGTTTATCAACTTTCAAAGCAAAATGACTTTCACATTGTTCCTCAACTGTAGAATATGATATACCATTTTGTTGCTCTACTTTTATCCCATGTAAAAAACAGAATTTCAAATTTTGCTACATAAGACTGATTTGAGCCGGTCGGTCACATACGGGGAAAAATGCACCAATTTTTTTTTTTTTTTACTTCAACATAGAAATGCTACCAAAAATAATTTACTGAAACTTGTTACAAATGATAGAGTAATCCATGATTTTCCAAACAATATCTTCAAATTGAAAGTAAAGTACTTCAAGTATATATTTTGTTTCAGTGTCCTCCATCTACACTAACCGAAGCTAATTGTAGGGATTTTTTTTCTTCTATTAATAATGTACAATGAACAGCTGTACAGAAAGACTCATGTAAAGGCCAAATTACAGAGGAGGAAAGTCTTGATGCAATTAAAGCCTTTAAGTCTGGGAAAACTGCAGGGCTGCATGGCATAACAGTGGATGAACAGTTGAACTCGGAAGTTTACATACACTTACGTTGGAGTCATTAAAGCTCGTTTTTCAACCACTCCACAAATTTCTTGTTAACAAACTATAATATGGGCAAGTCGGTTAGGACATCTACTTTGTGCATGACACAAATCATTTTCCCAACAATTGTTTACAGACAGATTATTTTACTTATAAATCACTGTATCACAATTCCAGTGTCAGAAGTTTACATACACTAAGTTGACTCTGCCTTTAAACACCTTAGAAAATTCCAGAAAATGATGTCATGGCTTTATAAGCTTCTGATAGGCTAATTGACATCATTTGAGGCAATTGAAGGTGTACCTGTGCATGCATTTCAAGGCCTACCTTCAAACTCAGTGCCTCATTGCTGACATCATGGGAAAAACAAAAGACATCAGCCAAGACCTCAGAAAAAAGTATGCAAGTATAAACACCATGGGACCACGCAGCCGTCTTGCCGCTCAGGAAGGAGACACGTTCTGTGTCCTAGAGATGAACGTACAAATCAAACCCAGAACAGCAGCAAAGGACCTTGTGAAGATGCTGGAGGAAACAGGTACAAAAGTATCTATATCCATGGTAAAATGAGTCCTATATCAACATAACCTGAAAGGCTGCTCAGTAAGGAAGAAGCCACTGCCGCATAAGCGCCATAAAAAAAGCCAGACTACGTTTAGCAACTGTGAAGCATGGGGGTGGCAGCATCATGTTGTGGGGGTGCTTTGCTGCAGGAGGGTACACTTCATAAAATAGATGGCATCATGAGGTAGGAAAATTATGCAGATTCATTGAAGCAACATCTCAAGACATTAGTCAGGAAGTTAAAGCTTGGTCGCAAATGGGTCTTCCAAATGGACAATGACCCCAAGCACACTTCCAAAGTGTGGCAAAATGGTTTAAGGACAACAAAGTCAAGGTATTGGAGTGGCCATCACAAAGCCCTGACCTCAATCCTATAGAAAATTTGTGGGCAGAACTGAAAAAGTGTGTGCGAGCAAGGAGGCCTACAAACCTGACTCAGTTACACCAGTCAGGAGGAATGGGCCAGAATACACCCAACTTATTGTGGGAAGCTTATGGAAGGCTACCTGAAACGTTTGACCCAAGTTCAACAATTTAAAGGCAATGCTACCAAATACTAATTGAGTGTATGTACACTTCTGACCCACTGGGAATGTGATGAAAGAAAAAAAAGAAAAAAAATCATTCTCTCGTCTATTATTCTGACATTTCACATTCTTAAAATATGGTGGTGATCCTAACTGACCTAAGACAGGGAATTTTAATGTCAGGATTTTAAATGTCAGGAATTGTGAAAAACAGTTTAAATGTATTTGGCTAAGATGTATGTAAACTTCCGACTTCAACTGTATACAGTTCCAGTCAAAACTTTGGACACACCTACTCATTCAAGAGTTGTTTTGTTTTATTAGCTATTTTCCACATTGTAGAATAATAGTGAAGACATCAAAACTATGGAATAACATATATGGAAACGTATAGTAACCAAAAATGTGTTAACACACCTCCAGGCTGTGTAAGGGCTATTTGAACACGAAGGAGAGTGATGAAGTGCTGAATCAAATGACCTGGTCTCCACAATCACCCGACCTCAACACAATTGACATGGTTCGGGATGAATTCCACCGCAGAGTGAAGGAAAAGTAGCCAACAAGTGCTCAGCATATGTGGGAACTCTTTCGAGACTGTTGGAAAAGCATTCTAGGTGAAGCTGGTTGAGAGAATGCCAAGAGTGTGCAAAGCTGTCATCAAGGCAAAGGGTGGTTGTAGGTGAAATGATTCCACCACTGTGTGACGGTTGACTTTTTGTTGTCACGGCCTTATTGTATGTCACGGTGGAGTATGAATGAATGGCTTTTTAGAGCAAACAAAGCAATTATCACAACAGAGGTTGTCATATCATTACTTATTAAATGTTTATAATGCCTTAATGTAAAATTGGAATGTCTTTTTAGTTCTCTGTTGGACCCCAGGAAGATAAGCTGACATTACCGTGTCAGCCAATGGTGATCCTAATGCATGTTTTATTCAAATAACTCTCCAGGGATGCATCTCATTCCGACAAGATCCTTCCCTTCTGACACCACTAAATACCAATCCAATCATCTCAGATCCACCAAGAAAGTAAATTAAGACTGGGGGCCAGGTAAGATAGCACTTTATTAATCGCCCCAAAGGGGAGATTTGATAGCACCAACCAATGAACACAATGAAACCTCAAAAAACATCCCTTTGAAATGAAATGCAGCCCAGCATTATAACTGACATAGTATTGTCATGCATAGCATCGTAAACCTTCATTTATCCACAATGACTTCCGTCATCTATTTCACATTACCTTTCTGAGGATGACTCATTGGACAAACCCAGACCTCCATCCGTGGGCTCACTGGCCAATCAAGGCTCATATCCCAGGTCAAACCTGGTCAGGTTAAGAGCAATGCGTAACATGCTGTTTCCGGGAGATCATGGGGAGTTTCACAGCCTCAGAACAAATGAAAGATGGTAAGCGTGGGTTCTATAGGGCCGCAGAGCTGTGTTGGGGAAGTTGACCTTGCTTCAGTTTCTGTGTGAAGTGAGATCTGAGAGGGGAGCGTGTTACACTGCATTATGTGCCTGCATCTTGACCTTTGACCTCAGGCAATAACTGACAAACTGAACTGACTTTTTCCCCCAACTGATTTGTATAAACTTTCCACACCAGTGACAATGCAGAACTCCCGATGCAGAGATTGGGCTCGGACAGAGACGTGTTATCTAATTTGGGCAAAAGAACAAACAGTACCCCTCAGAATGTGTTGGAACACATTGAAAACAAAACTGCTGCCAAAACACAAGAACACAGTGTCCGATTCATAGAGCAGCATTGATAAAAACAAAAAACAAATTCCTAATCTAAACAACAACACAATCTCATTATCCAGTGACTGTGATCAAATTCTCCATGTATTTCTAATGACATTTTGCTGTGCTAGGTTGCACCCATACAGTTTGTACTACAGAAAGAGTATTGTCCCATGTCCAGGGACTTTCTCTTTGTCTGTGGTGATGATGATGACTACCAACACATCATTTTCATAGCTAGCATGCATTCTCATCTAAGGCATAAAATCATTCTACTTTTGCTTTGTTGCATTTCTCGTATTGAGCAGGAAGATTCTATGTGTAATGTGCCGTCATAAAGTATTCAAACCCCTTGACTTAATCCACATTTTGTTGTGTTACAGCCTGAATTCAAAATGGATTAAATGAATAAAACATCTCACTCATCTACACACAATGCAACATCATGACAAAAGGGAAAACATGTTTTTAGGATTTTTAGCAAACGTTTGAAAATGAAATACAGAAATATCTCATTTACATAAGTATTTCAATACTTTGTAGAAGCGCCTTTGGCAGCGATTACACCTGTGAGTCTTTCTGGACAAGTCTCTAAGAGCTTTCAACACATGGATTGTGCAACATTTGCCCATTAATCTTTTCAAAATCTCTTCAAACTCTGTCAAATTGGTTGTTGATAACTGCTATAGATTTTCAAGTACATTTAAGTCAAAACTGTAACTCAGCTACTCCGGAACATTCACTGTCTTCTTGGTATGCAACTTGGCATTGTGTGGTTATATATATGGTTATTGTCCTGCTGAAAGGTGAATATAGTGTCTGGTGGAAAGCAGTCTGAACTAAGTTTTCCTCTAGGATTTTGCCTGTCCTTAACGATTACAAGCATAACATAACATGATGCAGCCACCACTATGCTTGAATATGGAGAGTGGTACTCAGTAACGTGTTGAATTGGATTTGCCCAAAACATAACACTTTGTATTCAGTACGAAAACTGAATTGCTTTGACACACTTTTTGCAGTATTACTTTATTGCCTTGTAGCAAACAGGATCCATGTTTTGGAATATTTTTAATGCTGTACAAGCGTCCTTCTTTTCACACTGTCAATTAAGTTAGTATTGTGGAGTTCCTACAAGGTTGTTGATCCATCCTCAGTTTTATCCTATCACAGCCATTAAACTCTACAACTGTTTTAATCATTGGCCTGATGGTGAAATCTCTGAGCAGTTTCCTTCCTCTCCGGCAACTTAGTTTGGAAGGATGCCTGTATCTTTACAGTGACTGGGTGTACTGATACAATAAAATGTCATTCATAACTTTACCAGAGAGATATTCAATGTCTATTGTTTTTTCTACCCATCTACCAATAGATGCCCTTCTTTGTGAGACATTGAAAAACCTACCTGGTTTTTATGGTTGAATCTGTGTTTGAAATCCACTGCTTGACTGAGAGACCTTACAGATAACTGTTGGGTACAGAGATGTGGTAGTCATAAAACAAAGATGTCAAACACTATTATTGCACAGAGAGTGAGTCCATGCAACTTATTAAGTGACTTGTTAAGCACATTTTTTACTCCTGAACTTATTTAGGCTTGCCATAACAAAGGGGTTGAACACTTACTAACTCAAGACATTTCAGATTTTCATTTTAAATTAATTTGTAAAAATGTTTTTTTTTAACACTTTGATATCATGGGGTATATTGTGTGTAGGCCAGTGACAAAACAAATCTACATTTGATATATTCCGGCTGTAACACAACAAAACGTGGATAAAGTCAAGGGGTGTGAATACTTTCTGAAAGCACTAGAAATCACACAAAACATAACTGTTAAGATGAGAAGGCAAATATCTTATGTTGCTCATACTTTACCTCATTGTACCACAACATAGTACAAAAAGTCTCAATATACACTGAGTGCACAAAACATTATGAACACCTTTCCATGACCGACTGACCAGCTGAACTCAGGTGAAGCTATGATCCTGTACTGATGTCACTTAAATCCACTTCAATCAGTGTAGATGAAGGGGAGGACACAGGTTAAAGAAGGATTTTTAAGCCTTGAGACAATTGGAACATGGATTATGTATGTGTGCCATTTAGAGGGTGAATGGTCAAAACAAAAGATTTAAGCGCTTTTGAGCGGGGTATGGTAATAGGTGCCAGGCGCACCGGTTTGAGTCAAGAACTGAAGTGTTGCTGGGTTTTTCACGCTCAACAGTTTCCCGTGTGTATCAAGAATGGTCCTCCACCAAACGGACCTCCAGTCAATTTGACACAACTGTTGGAGGCATTGGAGTCAACATGGGCCAGCACCCCTGTGGAACGCTTTCGACAACTTTTAGAGTCCATGCCCTGACAAATTGAGGCTGTTCTGAGGGTAAAAGCGGAGGGGGGGGGGGTGCAACTCAATATTAGGAAGGTATTCTTAATGTTTCGTACACTCTGTGTATGTTGGTTCTGTGAGTCACATGGAACCGCTATGAGACATGAAGCCCCAAGGAGAACATTCACTGCACTGACATCTCTACAAATGGCATTTATTCACCATAAAAAGGTTTAATATGAGATCGGCTGATTTCTGTGTAAACGGTTCACCTAATTTGAGCGTGATACGAAGCTGACTGCCTGTCACTGCAATATTTACACTTCCCAGAGGAGGAGAAGACTGAGAAGAATGAAAGTGGGCGAGAGGGAGAGAAAGAAGAAGGATACATTCGTGGTTTCAAAGCAGCAGTAATGAAAGCAGTTATCTGGAATGAGGATCTGGGAACAGGACAGGGTGCTATGCCATAATTGGAGGCTTGTCCAGGGCCAATTTCTCCAAGCAAATTATCAACGCATGGGTTGGATAGCAGGGACACATTGTGGAGACAGGGGGAACAGTGGGGGCTTTGAGGGGCCAGCGCTAATAGAATCATTTAGCTAGCGGCCTAGCTGTGCCGGGGTAATGACAGCGTGTGATGGATGGGAGAAGGGCCCACATTTCAACGCATCTGCTGCTGTCTGCTAACGCCATTCCCTATAGGCCTCGCTAAGACGGAGAGTAGCACTCCTAAGGTGTGTGTGTGTGAACAGATTATGGAGAAGTATGTGTGTGCGTGTGCCAGATCAAGCCAGCGACACAGAGGGCCCTGTCCACAGTCTTGGGCTAAGGTCAGCCCAGGTGGATTAGAATAAAGGGGCGTGTTGGTTTAGGATGAGAGTGACGTTGCAACACAGGTGACGTGGTGGAGCTCAGTGACACACAGCTACTAATGCGATAAGTATCATAATGTAATGGATGTGTTTGGAGATATGGGTATACTAAACTATTTTGGCTACAGATGCAATGAATATTGTAATGTGATGTATATTTTCGGTAATATAAGTTAGTGAGCTCTTTTGGAAACATAATATGAACTCATTTAACCATGAAATGAAGTAATTCATCATGTGGAATTGTGGCGCCATGAAAAGTATTATACATGAACTGTATAGGAAACGATGAATGTATATAGTATGTATTATACCCCAGGTCCTGGACTTAAACGTACCCATCACAACCCATTCATCACAAGCACTTTATTGCAGCTCTGGCTGCTCAAGGACAGGCAGACATGGTGAAACTGCAATGAATTCAAAACAATCCATATAGTTTCCCTTCCATCTCCGACTGAACGTAAAGTTAGGAATTCTCCAGTTCTGGTCTCACCTATGAAATAAAGTTTTACTATTGAGTGGAAAAGAAATCCTACGGGGCTCTAGAGAGAAAGTGTCTGCAATCATAGAAACATCCATCAACAATTCAAAATTATAAAAAATAAAAAATATTTTTTTTTAGAATGACCAAGTTTTTAAAAGTGTCAAGAAAAAACAAAGTTGACTTTTTGGGAATGGAACTAGGGTGCTGCTTATATCTCAGAAAAGGGGGGTGGGAGGACAAGCGAGGTGGGAGGGAGTTTCTTAACGGAGTGTAGTGGTGAGCTGCCTGTCTGTCTGCCTGTCAGGAGTGGTCCACTCTGCTCAGCCCATGATGCTCTATTTCTTCACCCTGACACTTTTATAGATCTACTGGGAAAACAACGCACCACGGCTGGCCTGGCACTCCCTCCCTGCCTTCCTCCCCTCTACACTGCTGTGCACAGACACACATGTTCACACACAAACCATATACGTGTGCATGCACATATACAGTTGAAGTCGGAAGTTTACATACACTTAGGTTGGAGTAATAAAAACTTGTTTTTTAACCACTCCACAAATTTCTTGTTAACAAACTATAGTTTTGGCAAGTCGGTTAGGACATCTACTTTGTGCATGACACAAGTAATTTTCCCAACAATTGTTTACAGACAGATTATTTCACTGTATCACAATTCCAGTGGGTCAGAAGATTACATACAATAAGTTGACTGTGCCTTTAAACAGCTTGAAAAATTCCAGAAAAAGATGTCATGGCTTTATAAGCTTCTGATAGGTTAATTGACATCATTTGAGGCAATTGGAGGTGTGCCTGTGGATGTATTTCAAGGCCTACCTTCAAACTCAGTGCCTCGTTGCTTGACATCATGGGAAAATCAAAAGAAATCAGCAAAAACCTAAAAAGAAAGTATGCAAGTATAAACACCATGGGACCACGCAGCCGTCTTACCGCTCAGGAAGGAGATGCGTTCTGTCTCCTAGAGATGGACATACATTGGTGCGAAAAGTGCAAATCAATCCCAGAACAACAACAAAGGACCTTGTGAAGATGCTGGAAGAAACCGGTACAAAAGTATCTATATCTACAGTCAAACAAGTCCTATATCAACATAACCTGAAAGGCCACTCAGCAAGGAAGAAGCCACTGCTCATAAACTGCCAGAAAAAAGCCAGACTACAGTTTGCAACTGCACATGGGGACAAAGATCATTATTTTTGGAGAAAAGTCCTCTGGTCTGATTAAACAAAAAAATTACTGTTTGGCCATAATGACCATTATAATGCTTGGAGGAAAAAGGGGGAGGCTTGCAAGCCGAAGAACACCATCCCAACCGTGAAGCACGGGGGTGGCAGAATCATGCTGTGGGGGTGCTTTGCTGCAGGAGGGACTGGTGCACTTCACAAAATAGATAGCATCATGAGGGGGAAAATTATGCAGATATATTGAAACAACATCTCAACATCAGTCAGGAAGTTAAAGCTTGGTCGCAAATGGACAATGACCCCAAGCATACTAAGCAAAATGGCTTAAGGACAACAAAGTCAAGGTATTGGAGTGGCTGTCACAAAGCCGTCACCTCAATCCCATAGATAATTTGTGGGCAGAATTGAAAAAGCATGTGCAAGCAAGGAGGCCAACAAACCTGACTCAGGTACACCAGCTCTGTCAGGAGGAATGGGCCAAAATTCACCCAACCTATTGTGGGAAGCTTATGGAAGGATACCCGAAAAGTTTGACCCAAGTTCAACAATTTAAAGGCAATGCTACCAAATACTAATTGAGTGTATGTAAACTTCTGACCCACTGGGAATGTGATGAAAGAAGTGAAAGCTGAAATAAATAATTTCCTCTACTATTATTCTGACATTTCACATTCTTAAAGTAAGGTGGTGATCCTAACTGACCGAATTTGACTAGGATTAAATGTCAGGAATTGTGAAAAACTGAGTTTAAATGTATTTGACTAAGGTGTATGTAAACTTCTGACTTCAACTGTACAAACAGGTATACACACACACACACACACACACACACACACACACACACACACACACACACACACACACACACACACACACACACACACACACACACACACACACACACACACACACACACACACACACACACACACACACACACACGGGGGGGGGGGGGGTGATCACTATGTGAAAAAGAGCAAGAGAAAGGACACAAGAAGAAAAAGAGTAAGACAGGAAGAAAAAGCTAACAGAATAAAAGTCAGTTACACAGAAGGAGCAAAAAGAGAAAAAAATGAAAAAAATTATGAACAAAGAAAACCAGTGTAGAAGTAAATAAAACAGAGAAAAACGGATCCCGGCTCCAAGGAGGAGGAGAACAAGAAGGAAGAAGATGAAGGAAAAGAGTAGAGGGAGGAGGAGAGAGTGTCAGGGCCATGGTGATTAAACCTTCTGTCTCCTCTCTCCAGACACGTGGACGGACTTAATCAAGTGGACGCCAGCGAGCCACATTTTCACATTACTCTCTGGCTGGGAGCCTGACAGGGCCGAGTGGAGTGAGGGGGCCGCAGCCCCCAAGCCCCCAGCCAGAGCCATGCCAGAACACATGTGAGTGGAGCTGGAGCTGGAGCCGGCCCAGGGCAGGGCAGGCAGGGTAGGGGGGAAAGGAGAGGAGGGGAGGGGAGAGCAAACTCAACTGTTATTAGCAGGGAGGACAGACAGAGGAGAACAAGACTCCCCCATCTCATTCTCTCTATCTCTCTCCCTCTTTCAACTGTCTACTATCCTTTAACCCCCCTTCCTTTCCTCCTCCTCCTCCTCCTCCTTCCTCTCTCTCTCTCTCTCTCTCTCTCTCTCTCTCTCTCTCTCTCTCTCTCTCTCTCTCTCTCTCTCTCTCTCTCTCTCTCTCTCTCTCTACAAACACTCTTTGTCAGCCCCTTTTTCTTTCTCTTTTCTTTTCTACTCTTATTTCATTTCTCCTGCTCTTTCCTTGCCAAAGGCCAAACGGCCGGCGAGGGAAGAGGTTTCATTAAATAAGCAGCTTATCTCCGAGGAACAGACCAGAGAAACACTCTGGTTCAGGCTGCTTCATGTCATTACAATGAATTACAGTACGTTTAGTAATGAGTCGACTTTTAATCACTTTGAGTCATGTTTCTAGATTCAGGACGAGATGACCGCAATGTGCAATAAGCATAACTTCTGCAATTTGGGCAGTACTCAAAGATGATGGATGTAGAATTGTATTTGCACATCTAACTAAGATATATGATGCACAGGGGGGTTTGTTGATAAGGGGGGGGGGGCACAAGGACCGATAGTGTGTCTGCTTCATCCTCCAGGAGAATGTACCATGCATTTTATATACCGCCTTGAGACAACTACACACAAAAGCCATGTTGCACACAAACATGCGTGCGCACACACACACACTCTCTCACACGCACAGACAGACAGACAGACAGACAGACAGACAGACAGACAGACAGACAGACAGACAGACAGACAGACAGACAGACAGACAGACAGACAGACAGACAGACAGACAGACAGACAGACAGACAGACAGACAGACAGACAGACAGACAGACAGACAGACAGACAGACAGACAGACAGACAGACAGACAGACAGACAGACAGACAGGGCCTGCCTTCAGAGGCTCTCTGAGTGAGAGCTAATAAAGTCTCCTAACTAATTAAGCCTCCTGTAGAATAAGCCATCACTCAGGGCTCCGTGTACACCCACCTACAGGTGTGCCGATTCCTGACGCCCTGAACACATATCCACACACACATAGGCGTGGGGAAATGTTTTGGGGTTGGGAGTGTTGCGTTATAGACGGCTATATTGGTTCACTAATGCAGGTCTATTAAAGGCCCAGTGCACTATTTTTATCAACAAAAGAAAATATATATATTTTTAGTATCCAGAATTGTAAATAATGTCACAGATCTGGGTGGGATCTGATATGACTGTCACGGGTGTAATTGTAACTGACTTGTCCGGAAGGGCCCGTGCATTTCTAAACGCCACTGCATTATTTCTTACATTAGTACCCCAGGTCATCTTAGGTTTCATTACATACAGTCGAGAAGAACTACTGAATATAAGATCAGCGTCAACTCACCATCAGTACGACCAAGAATATGTTTTCCGCGACGCGGATCCTGTGTTCTGCCTTACAAACAGGTCAACGGAATTGATTCCATGCAGCGACCCCAAAAAACGACTCCGTAAAAGAGGGAAACGTAGCGGTCTTCTGGTCAGACTCCAGACACGGGCACATCATGCACAACTCCCTAGCATTCTTCTTGCCAATGTCCAGTCTCTTGACAACAAGGTTGATGAAATCCGAGCAAGGGTAGCATTCCAGATGGACATCAGAGACTGTAACGTTCTCTGCTTCACGGAAACATGGCTCACTGGAGAGACGCTATCCGGGGCGGTGCAGCCAATGGGTTTCTACACGCATCGCGCCGACAGAAACAAACATCTTTCTGGTAAGAAGAGTGGCGGGGGCGTATGCCTCATGACTAACGAGACATGGTGTGATGAAAGAAACATACAGGAACTCAAATCCTTCTGTTCACCTGATTTAGAATTCCTCACAATCAAATGTAGACCGCATTATCAACCAAGAGAATTCTCTTCGATTATAATCACAGCCGTATATATCCCCTCCCCCCAAGCAGACACATCGATGGCTCTGAACAAACTTTATTTAACTCTTTGCAAACTGGAAACCATTTATCCGGAGGCTGCATTCATTGTAGCTGGGGATTTTAACAAAGCTAATCTGAAAACAAGACTCCCTAAATTTTATCAGCATATCGATTGCGCAACCAGGGGTGGTAAAACCTTGGATCATTGTTACTCTAACTTCTGCGACGCATATAAGGCCCTGCCCCTCTCCGCTTTCGGAAAAGCTGACCACGACTCCATTTTGTTGATCCCTGCCTACAGACAGAAACTTAAACAAGAGGCTCCCACGCTGAGGTCTGTCCAACGCTGGTCCGACCAAGCTGACTCCACACTCCAAGACTGCTTCCATCACGTGGACTGGGACATGTTTCGTATTGCGTCAGATAACAATATTGACGAATACGCTGATTCGGTGTGCGAGTTCATTAGAACGTGCGTTGAAGATGTCGTTCCCATAGCAACGATAAAAACATTCCCTAACCAGAAACCGTGGATTGATGACAGCATTCGCGTGAAACTGAAAGCGCGAACCACTGCTTTTAATCAGGGCAAGGTGTCTGGTAACATGACCGAATACAAACAGTGCAGCTATTCCCTCCGCAAGGCTATCAAACAAGCTAAGCGTCAGTACAGAGACAAAGTAGAATCTCAATTCAACCGCTCAGACACAAGAGGCATGTGGCAGGGTCTACAGTCAATCACGGACTACAAGAAGAAACCCAGCCCAGTCACGGATCAGGATGTCTTGCTCCCAGGCAGACTAAATAACTTTTTTGCCCGCTTTGAGGACAATACAGCGCCACTGACACGGCCTGCAACAAAAACATGCTGTCTCTCCTTCACTGCAGCCGAGGTGAGTAAGACATTTAAACGTGTTAACCCTCGCAAGGCTGCAGGCCCAGACGGCATCCCCAGCAGCGCCCTCAGAGCATGTGCAGACCAGCTGGCCGGTGTGTTTACGGACATATTCAATCAATCCCTATACCAGTCTGCTGTTCCCACATGCTTCAAGAGGGCCACCATTGTTCCTGTTCCCAAGAAAGCTAAGGTAACTGAGCTAAACGACTACCGCCCCGTAGCACTCACTTCCGTCATCATGAAGTGCTTTGAGAGACTAGTCAAGGACCATATCACCTCCACCCTACCTGACAACTTAGACCCACTCCAATTTGCTTACCGCCCAAATAGGTCCACAGACGATGCAATCTCAACCACACTGCACACTGCCCTAACCCATCTGGACAAGAGGAATACCTATGTGAGAATGCTGTTCATCGACTACAGCTCGGCATTCAACACCATAGTACCCTCCAAGCTCGTCATCAAGCTCGAGACCCTGGGTCTCGACCCCGCCCTGTGCAACTGGGTACTGGACTTCCTGACGGGCCGCCCCCAGGTGGTGAGGGTAGGCAACAACAT
The DNA here is from genome assembly GCF_021184085.1 of Oncorhynchus gorbuscha. Classification (NCBI taxonomy): domain Eukaryota; kingdom Metazoa; phylum Chordata; class Actinopteri; order Salmoniformes; family Salmonidae; genus Oncorhynchus; species Oncorhynchus gorbuscha. The sequence continues at coordinate 45,877,654 of NC_060173.1, read as the reverse complement.
CTCCTCCCCGCTGATCCTCAACACGTGGGCCCCACAAGGGTGCATTCTGAGCCCTCTCCTGTACTCCTTGTTCACCCACGACTGCGTGGCCACGCACGCCTCCAACTCAATTATCAAGTTTGCGGACGACACAACAGTGGTAGGCTTGATTACCAACAACGACGAGACGGCCTACAGGGAGGAGGTGAGGGCCCTCGGAGTGTGGTGTCAGGAAAATAACCTCACACTCAACGTCAACAAAACTAAGGAGATGATTGTGGACTTCAGGAAACAGCAGAGGGAACACCCCCCTATCCACATCGATGGAACAGTAATGGAGAGGGTAGCAAGTTTTAAGTTCCTCGGCATACACATCACAGACAAACTGAATTGCTCCACTCACACAGACAGCGTCGTGAAGAAGGCGCAGCAGCGCCTCTTCAACCTCAGGAGGCTGAAGAAATTTGGCTTGTCACCAAAAGCACTCACAAACTTCTGCAGATGCACAATCGAGAGCATCCTGGCGGGCTGTATCACCGCCTGGTACGGCAACTGCTCCGCCCTCAACCGTAAGGCTCTCCAGAGGGTAGTGAGGTCTGCACAACGCATCACCGGGGGCAAACTACCTGCCCTCCAGGACACCTACACCACCCGATGTTACAGGAAGGCCATAAAGATCATCAAGGACATCAACCACCCGAGCCACTGCCTGTTCACCCCGCTATCATCCAGAAGGCGAGGTCAGTACAGGTGCATCAAAGCTGGGACCGAGAGACTGAAAAACAGTTTCTATCTCAAGGCCATCAGACTGTTAAACAGCCACCACTAACATTGAGTGGCTGCTGCCAACACACTGACATTGACACTGACCCAACTCCAGCCACTTTAATGATGGGAATTGATGGGAAATTATGTAAATATATCACAAGCCACTTTAAACAATGCTACCTTATATAATGTTACTTACCCTACATTATTCATCTCATATGCATACGTATATACTGTACTCTATATCATCGACTGCATCCTTATGTAATACATGTATCACTAGCCACTTTAACTATGCCACTTTGTTTACTTTGTCTACATACTCATCTCATATGTATATACTGTACTCAATACCATCTACTGTATGCTGCCCTGTACCATCACTCATTCATATATCCTTATGTACATATTCTTTATCCCCTTACACTGTGTATAAGACAGTAGTTTTGGAATTGTTAGTTAGATTACTTGTTGGTTATTACTGCATTGTCGGAACTAGAAGCACAAGCATTTCGCTACACTCGCATTAACATCTGCTAACCATGTGTATGTGACAAATAAAATTTGATTTGATTTGCGTTGATTGATTTGATTTGCTGCATTAGAGAAAGAGAAATTGTATAATTTATGCTGCTGCTCTTGCTTTTCACAAGAGTGGAGTGTGTAGCTTGTTGTTGGCCAATCAAAAGTCATCAAAGAGGCAATAGGCTACAGTCATAGAACCTTGCTCCGTGTGGCAAAAGTTAGGAGATATCTAATCCATGGAAGATGGAATTAAAAGTTAAAGGACAAGGACAGGCTACAGCAACCAAGAGCCAACAGTCAGTCTGCTACTTAATATTCTGAATGGAGTTGGTGTTATTTGTAACTGTAGGATCAGAAAGCGCTGCAGCCTCAATTAGCCTAGCTAGCTAGTCAGCTATTAATCTACTATAGCTGGAGTCGACTTGGTGTCTCTTGTCTCTCTCTCTCCCTCCCTCACTGCTCCCCAAGTCACTCGCTCACAGTATGTCCCTCCCCCAGCCTGCTAGAGCTGCACCTCTCCCTCCCTCCCTGCTCCCCAAGTCCCTCGCTCACAGTATGGTCCTCTCCCTCCCTCCCTGCTCCCCAAGTCCCTCGTTCACAGTATGGCCCTCCCCCGCCTGCTAGAGCTGCACCTCTCCATCCTCTCATGCTGTATCAGCGCCGGTTAATAAAGTAGCTTAAAAAATTACTTTTCTGCTGCTTCCCTCACTCCGATCAGATCGGACTGTGTCATTATCCGACCAGGATCATATGGAAGGTGTCTAGTTGTCCTCCGGTCCGTTTGAAATGTGTCTTTATATTAAAAAATAAATAATAATAATGCATTTATGCATATCAGTTCCGGGTGGGAAAGCCCCAGGTTCATTTCAGGAATGGGTCCAAACCCATGAGGGCCTCTATTTCATATACATGCATGAAAACATACATGCATAAGCACGTGACACATTTTAACATGTGTGTGTACAGAAAGACACCCACTCAATAGAAGACATATCCATAATACGTTATTAACACAGATTACTACAACACATATCTCGGAAACCCAGAACTCAAAAAATGGGTAAATATGTCAGATGCTCAAATAAAGTCTGGTGGCTGATGTGCCATAAAAGATACTAGAAGAGGAACAGAAGTAGGGTGGTAGCTCCAACCCCCTCTCTTTGCAAGTTACGGATAAATGTATGGGCCTATGTCCCCTCCCCTTCCAAAATTCTGAAGATTCAAGCACTAGGATTGAGTATTTTCCCGGTATTTTACAAAATGTTCCATCCCGAGAATAAATCACTTTCTCTTGGGTAACCGGTATTTCCCGGCCAAAACCGTAAGTTTCCAAAGTATTATAAAGCATATAAATGGGCCTATATCTGAATTTGATGAGAGGTTTGATTGAAAATTCAAGCCTGATGCTCCCTGAGCCTGATGAGCCACACATTAAACACATTTTATGAGCCCTGCATTCTGAAAGTATTCAGACCCCTAGACTTTTTTTCACATTTTGTTACGTTACAGCCTTATTCTAAAAGGTATTAAATCTGCACAGCTACTTTCAGGTCTTTCCTGAGATGTTAGATCGGGTTCAAGTCCGGGCTCTGGCTGGGCCACTAAAGGACATTCAGGGACTTTTTCTGAAGCCTCTCCTGCGTTGTCTTGGCTGTGTGCTTAGGGTTGTTGTTCTGCTGGAAGGTGAACCTTCGCCCCACTCTGAGGTCCTGAGCCCTCTGAAGCAGGTTTTCATCAAGGATCTCTCTGTACTTTCCCCCGTTCATCTTTCCTTCAATCCTGACTAGTCTCCCAGTCCCTGCCACTGAAAAACATCCCCACATCATGATGCTGCCACCACCATGTTTCACCGTAGGGATGGTGCCAGGTTTCCTCCAGACATGACGCTTGGCATTCAGAACAAAGAGTTCAATCTCGGTTTCATCAGACCAGAGAATCTTGTTTCTCACGGTCTGAGTCCTTTAGGTGCCTTTTGGAAAACGCCAAGCGGGCTGTCATGTGCCTGTTACTGAGGAGTGGCTTCCGTCTGGCCACTCTTCCACAAAGGCCTGATTGGTGGAGTGCTGTCAGAGATGGTTGTCTTTTTGGAAGGTTCTCCCATCTCCACAGAGGAACTCTGGAGCTTTGTCCGAGTGACCATCAGGTTCTTGGTCACCTCCCTGACCAAGGCCCTTCTCCACCGATTACTCGGTTCGGCCGGGCGTCAAGCTTTAGGAAGAATCTTGGTGGTTCCAAACTACTTCCATTTAAGAATGATGGAGGCCACTGTGTGATTGAGGACCTTCAATGCTGCATGCATTTTTTGGTACCCTTCCCCAGATCTGTGCCTCAACACAGTCCTGTTTCGGAGCTCTACGGACAATTCCTTTGACCTCATGGCTTGGTTTTTGCTCTGACATGCACTGTCAACTGTGGGACCTTATACAGACAGATGTGTGCCTTTCCAAATCATGTCCAATCAATTGAATTTACCACAGGTGTACCCCAATCAAGTTGTAGAAACATCTCAAGGACAATCAATGGAAACAGGACGCACCTGAGCTCAATTTCGAGTCTCAAAGCAAATGGTCTGAATACTTATGTAAATAAGGACAGAGAGGACAGATTTCCACTGGTCTAATGTCCATTGCTCATGTTTCTTCGCCCAAGCAAGTCTCTTCTTATTTTTGGTGTCCTTTAGTAGTGGTTTGTTTGCAGCAAATCGACCATGAAGGCCTGATTCACACAGTCTCCTCTGAACAGTTGATGTTGAGATGTGTCTGTTACTTGAACTCTGTGAAGCATTTATTTGGGCTGCAATTTCTGAGGCTGGTAAGTCTAACTCTGACTGACATTCATGTCTTAAAGTAATGATGGACTGTCATTTCTCTTTGCTTACTTGAGCTGTTCTTGCCATAATATGGACTTGGTCTTTTATCAAATGGGGCAATCTTCTGTATACCACCCCTACCTTTTCACAACACAACTGATTGGCTCAAAAACATTAAGAAGGAAAGAAATTCCATTATTCTACAAATTGTAGAAAATAGTATAAATAAAGAAAAACTCTTGAATGAGTAGATGTGTCCAAACTTTTGACTGGTACTGTACTTAACTTTTTCATTTGACCTTTATTTAACTAGGCAAGTCAGTGAAGAATTCTTATTTTCAGTGATGGCCCAGGAACAGTGGGTTAACTGCCTTTTTTGGGGGCAAAATGATATTTTTTAACTTTCGGTTACTAGTCCAACACTCTAACCACTAGCCTATTTGCCGTCCCAATAATACAGGACTAGAATTAGATCCAGAAGGCTTTCACTTCTTTTCACGAAGATTGAATGGTTATGTTCCCCGGGCGCCGACGACGTGGATGTCGATTATGGCAGCCCCCCACACCTCTCTGAGTCAGAGGGGTTGGGGAAGACACATTTCAGTTGAAGGCATTCCGTTGTACAACTGACTATCCCCATTTCCCAATCAATCTAGAACAGGAGTATCTATTTGGGATGCAATCTATTTTTAGTATCTATTTTGGATGATGGAGAGAGAGAAAGACTGCGAGATAGTGCCCTGATTTAAAGCAATGATATTTGAGTGATAGGCTGTAAAACTGCAGCTGCAACTAAAAAAAAACATCGTTACAATTAACAAAAAATAAAGTGACCCCCGAAATCCAGATGGAGATGGGTAAATTAGATGCGTATTCGGTCTTTATATTACTGTAGCGTAGGCTATGCTGCAGCAAATATAGGCCTACCTGTTGCAAGAAAAAAAGTCACCATGATGAGATGACCGGTCTACATTCATTGTGAACTGCGCTCTATACTGAGATGGGCTGTCTGTCCCCACCCTGAGTGTTGATGATTCATCAATAATATAACAGTTCCATTTCACACCATGCGGTTCATATAAATACTTTATTATAATTTATTTATATTTTGTCTCGCAGTTATTTATCCCCGGGAAATGGGAATGATTTTGGCCTGTAAATCTCAGTCATGTGGTTCCCGCCATTTAACCCTAGCGAGCACCTTCCTCGCAAGTTGTCGCATCCCACAGTTGTTGACAGATGATGTGTCTGTTCACGAGAGATTTAAACACAACACTAGACATAACATTTTGACCAAGGGCTCTCCCGACTGATTCTCTTTTTCCATTTCCACGAATGATTATAACTCCATCCATTAATTTCCTAGAAGTGTGCCAGATAGGGCCTGGCCTCGAGTACGCTGCCCTGCTTTTACAGCACTAATTAATGGACCTTAATGGCTTCTGAGCAGAAATAGTCAGCATCCCAAATGGTGCCCTATGCCCTATGTAGTGCACTACTTTTGGCCAGGGCCCATAGTAGTGCACTATATAGGAAATAGGGTGCCATTTGGGACACACATTAAGTGGACCAGTGGAGACATCCTACTGTTGTATAAATTAACGGATTATTTCCTCTCTGGAAACAATAACCCAATGTTCCTGCTCCTCCCTGGAGGCTTGTAGAAAGAGCAGTCTTTCCCTCCGTTTCACATTTTACACTGGATGGACTGTCAAAGCTCAGAAGTTACCTACATTCTTCTTGTGTGACTGACAAATGAGAGTTAATGAAAGTTCAGGTTGAGATCAAAAGGTGAAACAGCGCCACTGGTCGTCCCAGGCTCATTTGTTATTGTATTTGTTTTGTTGACAAAACGGAGGCGAGGAGCCTCCAAATGGAGCTGAGCAGTGTGTTAATTAGAAACATTGTGGTACATATTCTGCTGTTCCATCACGCATGCCATGTTGTCTGAGGGGAAAACACAGTGTTGGTTGTTTGAAGTAACTTGGCAGTTTCAACATTAAGGATTCCAACTTTAAGTGAACTGGAATAAATGAGAAATGATACAAATGTTCCATGTTAGAATGTCCCATGTCATTCAACATTAATCTTGGGTTTGAGAGTACACAGGGTCGTACAGTGAATAACCGATTGCAAATTATGTAGGCCTAAATAAACTTCCCAAACAGTACTCAAATTAAATGATATGTCTCACATGCGCCAAAAACAACAGGTATAGACTTTACTGTGAAATGTTTACTTACAAGCCCTTTCCCAGCAATGCAGAGTTAAAAAAGTAAGACAATTTAGCTAAAAATGAAAAAATGAAATGAATAGGAACACAATAACATGACAATAATCAGACTATATACAAGGAGTACCTGTACCTATTCAATGTGATGGGGTACGAGGTAGTTGAGGTTATTGAGGAAATATGTACAATTGAAGTCGGAAGTTTACATACACCTTAGCCAATTACATTTAAACTATGTTTTTCACAATTCCTGACATTAAATCCTAGTCAAAATTCCCTGTCTTAGGTAAGTTAGGATCACCACTTTATTTTAAGAGTGTGAAATGTCAGAATAATAGTAGAGATAATGATTTATTTAAACTTTTACTTCTTTCATCACATTCCCAGTGGGTCAGAAGTTTACATACACTCAATTAGTATTTCGTAACATTGCCGTTAAAATGTTTAACTTGGGTCAAACACCTCGGGTAGCCTTCCACAAGTTTCCCACAATAAGTTGGGTGAATTTTGGCCCACTCCTCCTGACAGAGCTGGTGTAACTGAGTCAGGTTTGTAGGCCGCCTTGCTCGCATACGCTTTTTCAGTTCTGCCCACAAATTTGTCTATGGGATTGAGGTCAGGGCTTTGAGATGGCCACTCCAATACCTTGACTTTGTTGTCCTTATGGTGTTGGGATGGTGATCTTCGAATTGCAAGCCTCCCCCTTTTTCCTCCAAACATAACAATGGTCATTATGGCCAAACAGTTCTATTTTTGTTTAATCAGACCAGAGGACAGTTCTCCAAAAAATACGACCTTTGTCCCCAAGTGCAGTTGCAAACCATAGTCTGGCTTTTTTATGGCGGCTTCGGAGAAGTGGCTTCGGGTTATGTTTATATAGGATTTGTTTTACTGTGGATATGGATACTTTTGGACCTGTTTCCTCCAGCATCTTCACAAGGTCCTTTTCTGTTGTTCTGGGATTGATTTGCACTTTTTGCACCAAAGTATGTTCATCTCTAGGAGACAGAACGCATCTCCTTCCTGAGCGGTATGACGCCTGCGTGGTCCCATGGTGTTTATACTTGCATGCTATTGTTTCTACAGATGAACGTGGTACCTTCAGGCGTTTGGAAATTGCTCCCAAGGATGAACCAGACTTGTGGAGTTCTACAATGTTTTTGGCTATTTTCTTTTGATTTTCCCATGATGTCAAGCAAAGAGGCACTGAGTTTGAAGGTAGGCCTTGAAATACATCCACAGGTACACCTCCATTTGACTCAAATGATGTCAGTTAGCCGATCAGAAGCTTCTAAAGCCATGACATCATTTTCTGGAATTTTCCAAGCTGTTTAAATGCACAGTCAACTTAGTGTATGTAAACGTTTGACCAACTGGAATTGTGATACAGTGAATTACAATTGTTGGAAAAATTACTTGTATCATGTACAAAGTAGATGTCCTAACCGACTTTCCAAAACTATAGTTTGTTAACAAGAAATATGTGGAGTGGTTGAAAAATTAGCTTTAATGACTCCAAGTATATGTAAACTTCCGACTTCAACTGTACATGTAGGACGTGACTAGGCATTCAAGATAGATAATAAACAGAGTAGCAGCAGTGTCTAAGTGTGTGTGTGTGTGTGTGTGTGTGTGTGTGTGTGTGTGTGTGTGTGTGTGTGTGTGTGTGTGTGTGTGTGTGTGTGTGTGTGTGTGTGTGTGTGTGTGTGTGTGTGTGTGTGTGTGTGTGTGTGTGTGTGTGTGTGTCGGTGCAGTATGAGTGTGTGTGTGTGTGTGTGTGTGTGTGTGTGTGTGTGTGTGTGTGTGTGTGTGTGTGTGTGTGTGTGTGTGTGTGTGTGTGTGTGTGTGTGTGTGTGTGTGTGTGTGTGTGTGTGTGTGTGTGTGTGTGTGTGTGTGTGTGTGAGTGTTAGTGCAGTATGTGCAGTATGTGCAGTATGTGCAGTATGTGCAGTATGTGCGGGCAATCCTAAAGGATCCTTTGACCTCTATGACAAACGGCTGAATGATCAAACCCGGTCTGTGTATCAACATGCAGTTTCCTTAGTTTTTCTAGTACAATGTCCACATCAGGAAATGAGGCTTGACTTCAAAGGCCAAACAGGAAGTGACTTTCTTCCCCCTCTGGGTGGATCTGATCTCTCAACTACACCTGACGAACACGTCTTAAATGGCACCCTATTCCCTGCAAAGTGCACTAGGTAGGGAATAGAGTGCCATTTGGAACATGTCCAGAGATTGAACACTACCATTTTGTTCCCATGTCATCATATGAAGCACAAGATGAAATCATACTATTGTATAATGGTGGGTTGGTTTTACCCTCTAAGCTAGCCAGAAGCAAAAGAGGGGTGCTAGGCTTGTATAAGGCTGTATAGTTGGGGGGGATAGTTGTCTGTGATGGAATGCAAATATTTAACTTGTCCCATGGTATAAAATGAAAATTACACAGTGCAATCCAAATACCTGTTTAGCTGCCCAGGTGACCAACCCGCCCGCCGCCCGCCTGTCTCCTCCATGGACCTAAACACTGCAATTACCCAGAAGCCTCAGGGTCAGCCGAGGAGGGAGGAGTTGAGGATCTTATTTTCTCTCACCGGACCCGGATTTAGCAGGATATGCCGTTTTAACGTGTGAGACAACAGATGACATATCCAGTCAGAAAGACCCTGTGAATGTTTACATAAGACTGTTGACATTGTAGACGTAAATATTTGTTTTTTCACGGTCACGAGCTGGCCTTTTGGAGTGCTCTGATGCAACACTGGAGGCTTGGGTCAAAACCACTAGAGAGAGGGGGAGTGGTCTGGTGACAGTTTTCACAGTGACCAGAATTAGATAAGGCTTGTGACTGCTCTCTTGTTGAGACATTCTTACATCCCATTGTGCAAAGTGGTTGTTAATGGAAGGAACTGTGGCGATGTGAGACAACTGACTCAGAAGAGAGGAGATGTTGTTTACATTGGCTGTCCAGTCACAGTGTACAGTGAGTGACCAGTAGTAGTGTCCAGACGGCTCGGCCAGGACAACAGTGCCCCCTGTTGATCACAGAACCAACAGCAGCAGGACACAGGTGACCTTGATTTAGGGTCAGAGAGGAGCTCCGTGGGCAGTGAAACCTTGCTGACAAGTCATTGAGATTTGAACAAAGTTGTACTAACATCAATCACAGGGAACTACGACAACAGTGATTGGAGAAGCTGTGGTACCAAAGTACACCATGTATCTTACATGTGGACATTATCAGAACAATGTTGTACTTACATTGGTAATGTGGCCAAAGTAGTGGAATGGAATGGAGTGGAAATGACCTTCCACTGAGTTGCATTATTCCAGAGAATGCATAGAGCTCTGACTTGATTATCTGTTTTATGCCATAGCTATAATTTAACACATTTGCCACTAGAGATGTATTCATTTGTCAGTAGAAAGGTGACAGCATCCACTGAAGTAGCTAGCAAGTTTACTAGATAGCTAGTGCAGTTACATTGGTAACCAAACAAACAGACTTGCTAGCTTAGCTAAGAAAACCATCATCCGAGCTTGCTATTATGAAAATTGAGTTCAACAAATGCCAATACATTCATGTTTTCAATTCGACTTTTGCTTTGAAAACCAGCTCAAACATAGAACATCTAAGAATGAACTTCAAAGCTATTGAATTACACTACCAGTCAAGGGTTTGTCTTTATTTTTTACTATTTTCTATAGTAAGACATCAGAACTATGAAATAACACGTGGCATCATATAGTAATCAGAAAAGTGTTAAACAAATATTTATATTTGGGATTCTTCAAAGTAGCCACCCTTTCCCTTGATGACAGCTTTGCACAGATGGGATGGTGTATGGCTGCAGAACACTGTGGTAGCCATGCTGGTTAAGTGTGCCTTGAATTCAAAATAAATCACAGACAGTGTCACCAGCAAAGCACCCCCACATCATCACACCTCTTCCTCCATGCTTCACAGTGGGAACCACACATCTCACAAAGACACGGCGGTTGGAACCAAAAATCTCAAATTTGGACTCACCAGACCAAAAGGACAGATTTCCACCAGTCTAATTTCATGTGATGGTGTTTCTTGGCCCAAGCAAGTCTCGTCTTCTTATTGGTGTCCTTTGGTAGTGGGTTTCTTTGCAAAAATTAGACCATGAAGGCTTGATTCACATAGTCTCCTCTGAACATTAGATGTTGAGATGTGTCTGTTACTTGAACCCTATGAAACATTTATTTGGGCTGCAATTTCTGAGGCTGGTAACTCCAATGAACTTATCCTCTGCAGCAGAGGAAACTCTGGGTCTTCCTTTCCTGTGGCGGTCCTCCTGAGAGACAGTTTCATCATAGCGCTTTATTGTTTTTGCGACTGCACTTGAAGAAACTTCCCTAAATTCTTGACATTTTAAGAATTGACTGATCTTCATGTCTTAAAGCAATGATGGACTGTCGTTTCTCTTTTCTTACTTGAGCTATTCTTGCCATAATACGGACTTGGTCTTCTACCAAATAGGACTATCTTCTGTATACCACCCCTACCTTGTCACAACACAACTGATTGGCTCAAATGCATTAAGAAGGAAAGACATGTCACAGGCACACCTGTTAATTGAAATGCATTCCAGGTGACTACCTCATGAAGCTGGTTGAGAGTGTACAAAGCTGTCATCAAGACAAAGGGTGGCTACTTTGAAGAATCTCAAATCTCAATTTGCTTAACACTTTTTTGGTTACTACATGATTCCACATGCGTTACGTGGTAGTGGTGTGTGTTAGAGTGAACGTCATTGAGACCAAGCAGCCAGTGATCCATCTCCAGTATATTGGCCTTAACGCCTTTCCTCCACAGCCTGTGAACCGCAGCACCTGCTTTATAATAAACACACCTGCAGCTAGAACAGCCATGAAATACACAGCATGACTGGAGGAGAGGCGCAAACCAAGGGCCCGTCCCCAATGGCACCATATTCCCTATACAGTGAACTCCTTTTGACCATGGTCCGTAGGGCTCTGGTTTAAAAGTAGTGCACCATGTAGGGAATAGGGCTTGGGATGCGGACCAATACAGTCACACAGGAAAATCTGTTAAAGACGACTGTCCAGTATTATTGGAGTAGCGTGCGAGGGGAGAGGAGAAAAATGACTCAATTGCTCGCAACACCACCACACCCAAACTTTCAGCAGCTCGAGCATAAACACACATGCTCTTCATAACAATTAAACCGAAATGAAGGAACAGAGAAGGAAAATGCTCTGCTGGAGAGATCACTGGCTTTCTGTCCAAGCAGCGATTACCCTTCAAGAAAGCCACAGCTCAGTGGAGACTGGAGAAAGAGGCAGCTGGAGAGGGATAATGCCCAATAATTGGTTGATTCACTGTGGCTGTTTATTTGACTGTGATAATGGAAAGGGATCAGTGACAGGTCCAACGCTGGCTCCAAGTGGAGCCGGTGCTGGTGTTGGTGCTGATGTTATGCAGAGCAGCAGAAAGAGATGCTGGTCCAGTGGAAAGTCACACTAGTACAGCACTTCTCTAGCAGAACCCAGAGGGAGAGGAAATGAGCAGGGGGCTAGAGGACTATAGCAGATGGGGACAAGTGGAGCAGGGTAGTACGGAGCGGGAGAGTAGGGGAATTACTGATAGAGCAGTTGGTAGAGGAGGAGGGGAAGAGTGGAGAAAGGGGAGGAGAGCAGCAGTGGCGTTGAAAAGCTCCAGAGATTTACTGCTCCCAGATGTGGGGAGGACGTGTGTGTGTGTGTGTGTGTGTGTGTGTGTGTGTGTGTGTGTGTGTGTGTGTGTGTGTGTGTGTGTGTGTGTGTGTGTGTGTGTGTGTGTGTGTGTGTGTGTGTGTGTGTGTGTGTGTGTGTGTGTGTGTGTGTGTGTGTGTGTGTGTGTGTGTGTGTGTGTGCGTGCAATGGCCTCTGGCTGGATGGTTGGCGTGCAGTCCCCTGGCTCTGAAGCCCTCTCGACGTTAAGTGTAGTCAGTCACGCAGGCAGCAGACACACAAACACAGGCAAGTCATTAGGGTGCAGGACTTGATAGTCGGGCCTGCAGGCCGTTCATCACCTAATAGACGGACATGACAGGGAACACAGAGTGAGGACGCACGCTCCTTATCGCCAGGGGCCCCAGCTAAATACAAGCCACCTGTAGAGTCAGCTCTGAGGACACTCTACAGGGAAAAGATGGAGCTGAGCTCGCCGTGTGTAAACCTGCACACACACACACACACACACACACACACACACACACACACACACACACACACACACACACACACACACACACACACACACACACACACACACACACACACACACACACACACACACACACACACACACACACACACACACACACACACACACACACACACACACTCTCTCGCATACGCTCTCCTCAGTCCCTGCTCTCACACACAAAATGACGATCACGCTCCACAACCAATGCCCCTAAAACACACATAAGCACACGCTCCTCTAAGTGCACTAACTTGTTGCAGGTTTCTGTCCTCTCTTTTGATTTTTATTGTAAGTGTAACAATATTCGCCACATAATAAAATGCCTTTTACGGCCCCCCGCTCATCAGAAGGGGCCCCTGGTACCGAGTACAGATATCACTGCACCACTCACTGCAGTGCCCCGCGCAGCTTTTATGATAATTCCTCACATATGACTCCATATTTCTCATATAAAAATCAATTAAACGGTTAAATCTGACTTCCAGTCAACCTTTTGTCCGCCAGTCAACCATAGCCACCCCAATGAGAAACCAAGAAATACAAATAAAATTGCTCTGCAAAACCCACGTAAATGCTGGTTTAGTGTTGAAATGGAGATATCTGTTCACTGCCAATATAGGGCTAGGGGTAAAGAGAGAGGAGGGTAAGTAAGTATACCGTTTTTGCTTTTTTGCTTTCTGCCAGGCCTAAACCTTCCTTCCAAGCTTTCGCTATTTGCCCATTGTTCTTAGATAGACGGTTGATAAACAGAGTGTAGCAAGTCAAATCTCTAACTATCTCACTGTGTTATCCTGGTGGAGCTACAAGGTAGGAGGACGCAGGGGAAAGCAACAGGCCCTTATTATCCTCTGTGATTAGACACTGGCACAGAAGGCCTGCTGGTACTATATCATCGGAGGACTTGAAAGTACATCTGCGTGACTGAGGCTAAAACAGAGCCGAGATTCAACAGAATATCACAAGTTCCTGATTTAATCTCATAATAGTTGGCCTTTAATGTTTAAATTCAAGACATATGTTCTTTTGACTTGGGTTCTTTTCTACGTCTTGTGCGCGTCTCTGGGGGCAGGACAAAGAGAGGAAACTGTGTGTGGATGAGATGTGTTCTTGGGATTGATTCACTCTCTGGTTTAGCTGTTAAGGGAAGCTTAGACAAAACAGTCACACTTGATTCAATTACTACTGACCTCCAGAAAATGACAAATGATGATTGTAAAAGATGACAGATTTTCTTCAATTCATAGTTAGAATCCCAACATCCTTGGCAGTCATTCCCCTGTGAGAACCAAAAACATGTCTCTCACTCTCGTTATAACACACACACACCACACACCACACACACACACACACACACACACACACACACACACACACACACACACACACACACACACACACACACACACACACACACACACACACACACACACACACACACACACACACACACACACACACACACACACACACACACGCACATTGCTCTGCCACACCACATTCTCCCGCACACAATCGACCCGGATATTCATTTGCAACAGTGTGAGTGTTATGACTGAGAGGAAGCGATGGGATTTGACTAAAGCAACTCCCCCAGCAGTGACCCAGTGTCCCATGTAGCCAGTGATATGAACACAAAGCCAAATCAAGATTCCACACGAGGACAGATACACTGTCGACAGAACATACACATACAGTAGTTGATGCTTTTTTTGTGTGTCTCTCAAACAAAATGGCTGCCATGTCCCTTCATACAGTCAGTCAGAGTCAGCGCGGCCTGAGATGGCTGGCAGGCTAGGGGAGCTAGCTACTGTAGCAGTGTGTCCCTCCCTGTCACCACAGTGTCACCTAGCTCAGCGAGATTAACCCAGTGATAACACAGAGGCAGGGTCACAGCCAACAGCCATAATGCTGTTCCCTCTGGCTGGTGTGGCACCGTGTGACAGGATGTCTTCTCATTGTTTCTGAGATATTGTCCCTGGGACCAGAGATAGAGACAACTTCAACATCCTTTAGGAAACTGGGTCGTTTTTTTGCACTGCGGTAGTTACTGTAGCTCATTAGGTATCGTTGGTAAGATCAACTAGAGTTGTGAGGTCAAGGCATTAGGAAAACCACACAAATGATGATGATGATAATGGTAATGCTGACGATGGTGGTGGTGGTGGTGATGTTGATGGTGGTGAGGATGAGGGTGGTGATGACGAAGGCCCACGATGAAGATGACAACAAAGATGATCATAACGAGAACAATAACCAAGATCAGGGCTATAAATGTCATCATCCCAAAAAAATCTGTCTATCTGTCTCAGCACTATCTGTGTAATCCTACGAGCCATTAACCAAAGACTTTGACCAGGGGTTCAAATCCGAGTCTCGAGTATAGCATGCATGGGGCTGGAGTCTGTCAGCGGTTGTCAGAGTGAGGTCTGAGGAGTGAATGGGTCCCTGTTGGAAGTGGTTACTGGACAGAGACAAGTGACACAGCCCAGGCCACTCCATTACACTGACAGAAAGGTTGTCTCCAGAGATCTCTGTTCCATTATTTAAGCAGCCCAGGGCCATGATGGGCCCAGCTGCAATCAGACACAGGTTAGTGTTTTTAGTCATGAATCATGTACTGGAGGCAGCTCTGCAGAGTGGTCACATAGCTTACATAGCCAAAAAGTCATAAAATGTTCAACCTGACCCTAACCATACTGCTAACCCTAATTCCTAAACCTAACCATACTGCTAACCCTAATGCCTAACCCTAACCATACTGCTAACCCTAATGCCTAACCCTAACCATACTGCTAACCCTAATGCCTAACCTAACCATACTGCTAACCCTAATGCCTAACCTTAACCATACTGCTAACCCTAATGCCTAACCCTAACCATAACTATACTTATGCCTAACCTAACCATACTGCTAACCCTAATGCCTAACCTAACCATACTGCTAACCCTAATGCCTAACCCTAACCATACTGCTAACCCTAATGCCTAACCCTAACCATACTGCTAACCCTAATGCCTAACCCTAACCATACTGCTAACCCTAATGCCTAACCTAACCATACTGCTAACCCTAATGCCTAACCCTAACCATACTGCTAACCCTAATGCCTAACCCTAACCATACTGCTAACCCTAATGCCTAACCTAACCATACTGCTAACCCTAATGCCTAACCCTAACCATACTGCTAACCCTAATGTCTAACTCTAACCATACTACTAACCCTAATGCCTAACCCTAACCATACTGCTAACCCTAATGCCTAACCCTAACCATACTGCTAACCCTAATGCCTAACCTAACCATACTGCTAACCCTAATGCCTAACCTAACCATACTGCTAACCCTAATGCCTAACCCTAACCATACTGCTAACCCTAATGCCTAACCCTAACCATACTGCTAACCCTAATGCCTAAACCATACTAACCATACTGCTAACCCTAACCCTAACCCTAACCTAACCTAACCATGCTAACCCTAATGCCTAACCCTAACCATACTGCTAACCCTAATGCCTAACCCTAACCATACTGCTAACCCTAATGCCTAACCCTAACCATACTGCTAACCCTAATGCCTAACCCTAACCATACTGCTAACCCTAATGCCTAACCTAACCATACTGCTAACCCTAATGCCTAACCCTAACCATACTGCTAACCCTAATGCCTAACCCTAACCATACTGCTAACCCTAATGCCTAACCCTAACCATACTGCTAACCCTAATGCCTAACCTAACCATACTGCTAACCCTAATGCCTAACCTAACCATACTGCTAACCCTAATGCCTAACTCTAACCATACTGCTAACCCTAATGCCTAACTCTAACCATACTGCTAACCCTAATGCCTAACTCTAACCATACTGCTAACCCTAATGCCTAACTCTAACCATACTGCTAACCCTAATGCCTAACCCTAATCTTAAAAGCTAATACCTTTTTTTAATGAATTTTTACAATATAGACTATTTTGTCTCTGCAGCTGGCCTATCCCAAGGGGAAATCACTCAGTTCTGCCTGCAGGACAAGACTCATGACAATAAACGTCAACCTGTGGCTGCACATCTCATGGAGGCTTGTCACAATGTCAGCTTTCTGAGATACATTGGTATGGAACATGTTAAGACTCCTCGGAGGGGGGAGATACTGATAATCTATTACTGAGAAGAGAAATGTATTGGATTCCCTGTTTGTCCCCCATGTCTCCTAAAGGTCTGAACTAGAGGTCAACCGATTATGATTTTTCAACGCCGGTACCGATACCGATTATTGGAGGACCAAAAATAAAAACCTGCTACCGAGTAATCGGCCGATTTTTTAAATGTATATATATATATATATATGTGAACAATTTTATTTTAACTTAAAATAATATATATGGGCTTTTGGATGGGTGTTCTTCAGGTGATTCCACAGGTTAGTGGTATGAGTGACAATGATACTGGAGAGTCTGCTTAGGAGACAAATACTCTCAACTGTTTGAATAAAAGTTTAAGTTACCTGTGATGAATGTTGAAAACAAAAACTGTAATTTCTATATGCAGGAAATCCTATTTTAATAATGGGCATGGTAAGAATTGACTACCACAGTGCGAGTCATAATTCCCATGACACCTTGTTGCAAAATCTGAAAAGCGGTTCCTTCATTAATTTATTCCATATGATATTTTTTTTAGATTCACTTAAAATAAGGTCTGTGTTTCGTGTAGGCTTACACCACCTTGCCAATTTTATAACTGTGTAGATATCCATAGGACAAGGCAACTCTGATCAATATTGGCTAAATATAAGCGACAATCATTTTTTTTGTAGAGTGGATTTATGAAAATATTTTGACAAGCGTTACCTTATCCTAGTGAAATTTACATGGGTATCAAAACGCAGAGGCGGTTTAAGCCTGCACGAAACACAGACCTTATTTGAAGTAGATCAAGACATTCTCTACGGAAGACATCAACGGTAAAATAACGAAGGAACCCCTTTCAAGTTCAGCCGCAAGTTATTACAGGAATTATAACACGTCTGCTATTTCTCTCTAAACCATATACCTTTGACTATTACGAGCCTGCTGCTGCCTACCACCCCTCAGTCAGAATGCTCTATCAAATATCAAATACAAGCCTTAGGTCAAATCCGGAAACGATCACCTCGAAAGCAAAACGTTTATTCCGTTCCGTATTTTATCTAATGGGTGGCATCCATGAGTCTAAATATTCCTGTTACATTGCACAACCTTCAATGTTATGTCATAATTACGTAAAATTCTGGCAAATTAGTTCGCAAAGAGCCAGGCGGCCCAAACTGTTGCATATACACTGACTCTGCGTGCAATGAACGCAAGAGGTGACACAATTTCACCTGGTTAATATTGCCTGCGAACCTGGATTTATTTTAGCTAAATATGCAGGTTTCAAAATATATATTGTGTATTGATTTTAAGAAAGGCATTGATGTTTAAGGTTAAGAACACATTGGAGCAACGACCGTCGTTGATTGATTGGTTTTTTATAAGATAAGTTTAATGCTAGCTAGCAACTTACCTTGGCTTACTGCATTCGCGTAACAGGCAGCCTCCTCATGAGGCAGGTGATTAGAGCGTTGGACTAGTTAACTGTAAGGTTGCAAGATTGTTTCCCCCGAGCTGACAAGGTAAAAATCTGTCGTTCTGCCTCGTCATTGAAAATAAGAATGTGTTCTTAACTAACTTGCCTAGTTAAATAAAGATTAAATAAAGGTGTAAAAAACATTTTTGGGAAAGAAATCGACAAAATCGCCGCCCAAAAATACCGATTTCCGATTATTATGAAAACTTGAAATCGGCCCTAATTAATCTGCCATTCCGATTAATCGGTCGACCTCTAGTCTGAACCAATAGTTTCTCACAGACCATTTCTCACATAAATATGTTACGTTGATTTGTCCTGCCATCCAGGTCTCATTTTGTACATATGCATATATTTGACTTTCTGTAACTACTACATGTGCCCATTGATATCAAATTACTAGAGGTACACAAGTTGTTTTTGAAATAGGTCACTGTAATTATATCTGCAGCCACTGTGCGTTCTGCGGGTAATGGTCATTTGGGCGGGTATTCCAACAGTTTCTAAATTAGTCTTATTTTTTATTTTTACTGTTGCCTAGATCAGTGTTTTCCAACCCTGGTTCTGGAGTACCCCCAACAGTACACAAACACACCTCATTCCTCTCACTTAGGGCTTGATGATTAGTTGACAAGTTGAATCAGGTGTGCTTGTCCAGGGTTACAATAACAATGTGTACTGTTGCGGGTACTCGAGGGCCACAGATGGGGATACGCTGGCCTAGGTTTTTAACTTGGACCGATTTGTTTGTACATCATCCTTTATGCACCTCTGAATTGAATTGTTTCCACACCCACCACGCGTCATCTGCATAATGGCCATGTGAGGTGAAATGTGTACTGTATATCACAGGAGGTTGATGGTACCTTGATTGGGGAGGACGGGCTTGTGGTAATGGCTGGAGTGGAATTAGTGGAATGGTATCAAATACATGGTTTCCATGTGTTCCATTTTGCTCTGTTCCAGCCATTTATTATGAGCCATCCTCCCCTCAGCTGGTGTATATTTTGGGATGAATTGGAATTGGATAAACAGTCTGCCTTCCTGTTCTTTGCAAATAAACGTCAACCTGCCAATCAGACAGTCGCGTGAATGGATGGACAGACAGACGGCGAGAGGAGCAGGCACACACACACATGCACACACACAGTTTCCTATCCCTGCATGAGCTGTGCAGTGTCCGCCATCTGCCCCTGCTACAAGACAACAAAACAAGCCTCCCTAATACTTACAGTATACTGAAGACAGGACATTCATAAAGGAGCTTGGTCCAGTGAGGAAAGAGCTGCCCGCCTTCCAGGGGTTTGACCTGCTCAAACTGGAGTGTGTGTGTGTGTGTGTGTGTGTGTGTGTGTGTGTGTGTGTGTGTGTGTGTGTGTGTGTGTGTGTGTGTGTGTGTGTGTGTGTGTGTGTGTGTGTGTGTGTGTGTGTGTGTGTGTGTGTGTGCTTGTGTGTGTGTGTGTGTGTGTGTGTGTGTGTGTGTGTGTGTGTGTGTGTGTGTGTGTGTGTGTGTGTGTGTGTGTGTGTGTGTGTGTGTGTGTGTGTGTGTGTGTGTGTGTGTGTGTGTGTGTGTGTGTGTGTGTGTGTGCTTGTGTGTGTGTGTGTGTGTGTCAGAAAGTGTCTGAGGCTACGAGTGAGTGTGTGTAAGGATCCGTGTTTTTGGTGGGGGGTTCACACAGACCCCCACAATGCCAGTTCGTCTGAGTGGAAAATCTCATCACAATGGACCAGCTCTGGCTTTAACAAAGCTCACCCGTCTGCTTTCCGCCCCAGTAAGACTCTAACAGAGGCCCAGTGCTGCTCGGCCTGTCCTCCCTGTCCCCCCGCCAATCTGTTTTTCTTTCTCTGCACTATCAGACCAGCTCATCTCACCTCTGCACTGGGCCTGGGACCAGCCAGCTAAAGCCTATAGTCTACAGTCAATCCACTGCATGGGGATATAGTGCTCTGGTTCCTGTCAGATTTAGCCAACATCCTAGGGCTAGCATAACAGCTTACCGGCCACTCAAATTAGAAAAACACAGAGATTGCAGATTTAAATGATACAGCAATATGAGAAAGAGCCATACAGACATGTGATCAAATCTACAGTGATGCAAACACTGAAGAACATCTGTAAGTTGTTCAACCGTCATCAGTTGTCTAACTGTCATCAGCCTCTAGTTCCAGAAGACACAGTGTGCCACGGCGAGGAGGATCTCCAATGGCCACAGGTGGTGCCAATATGGTTCGTGTCATAACACTGTCACAGGACCAGATCAAGCCTTAAAACAGATGCTGTCAGAGTAACGCCAGTTGATTCTATGCATCACCCAGGTGTAGTCAGAGGCCCAGGATCTCTCCTGCTGTGTGTGCATGTATGTGACACCTGCAGCCCACCACTCTGTCGTGAGGCCCCTAGTGTGTGTGTGTGTGTGTGTGTGTGTGTGTGTGTGTGTGTGTGTGTGTGTGTGTGTGTGTGTGTGTGTGTGTGTGTGTGTGTGTGTGTGTGTGTGTGTCCGTGAGAATATGTTCCAGAAACTATCTGCCACACTTACTTATCCGGGCCTAGAGCCATGCCCCATGCTCCAGCCCCGTCCCCCATGCCCCATGCTCCAGCCCCGTCCCCCATGCCCCAACCTCGTATCCCAAAGGTTTGGTTTTAGTGTGGATGGTGTTACAGTAAGTCCAGCTCCGTTTCCCATGCCCCATTCTCCAGCCCCGTCCCCCATTCTCCAGCCCCGTCCCCCATGTTCCAGCCCTGTCCCCCATGCCCCATGCTCCAGCCCCGTCCCCCATGCCCCAACCTCGTATCCCAAAGGTTTGGTTTTAGTGTGGATGGTGTTACAGTAAGTCCAGCTCCGTTTCCCATGCCCCATTCTCCAGCCCCGTCCCCCATGCTCCAGTCCCGTCCCTCATGTTCCAGCCCTGTCCCCCATGTTCCAGCCCCGTCCCCCATGCTCCAGCCCCGTCCCCCATGTTCCAGCCCCGTCCCCCATGCCCCCATTCTCCAGCCCCGTCCCCCATGCTCCAGCCCCGTCCCCCTTTCTCCAGCCCCGTCCCCCATGCCCCATGTTCCAGCCCCGTCCCCATGCCCCATGTTCCAGCCCCGTCCCCCATGACCCATGTTCCAGCCCCGTCTCCCATGCCCCATGTTCCAGCCCCGACCCCATGCCCCAACCTCGTATCCCAAAGGTTTGGTTTTAGTGTGGATGGTGTTACAGTAAGTCCAGCCCCGTCACCCATGCCCCATTCTCCAGCCCCGTCCCCCATGCTCCAGCCCCGTCCCCCATGTCCCAACCTCGTATCCCAAAGGTGTGGTTTTAGTGTGGATGGTGTTACAGTAAGTCCAGCTCCACTAAAAACAAACAGTTCCTTTAACGATGCAGCAGCAGGGATGATTTATAGCTGGGGTCCAGTCACAGACTAGTGGAAAGGCTGGTGCTCTTTCACTGTACTGTACAGCTTTGACTTGCATGGCCCCAAGGCATCCCATCCCAGCCCTCCCTCAGTCTCCCTGTACGTCTTCAACCAGAGCCTGAATTAAAGACACTTTTACATTATATTAAGGAGCTTGGATCATTATCTAGGGTTCATTCAGGCTGTCCATTCAGCAGCATGCAGATAGACAGTCACAAGGCTTCCATTCTCCATCAAGCTGGTACTGTTTTCTCCCTTTTAAAAGATTCATTACACAGATGTTTCCTTGTTTTGCTGTTGGCTCTTTCGCACATTATATATCAAACAGAAAGTTTAAGCCTCTCTCTCTCTCTTTCTCTCTCTCTCTCTCATTTTGCGGTTGGCTAGATTTCACATTATATATCAAACAGAAAGTAAAGTCTGTCTCACTTGTTCATACTTACAGTGCATTCTGAACCCCTTGACCTTTTACACATTTTGCTACGTTACAGCCTTATTCTAAAATGTATTAAATTGTTTTTTCCCGTTCATCAATCAACACAATACCCCATAATGACAAAGTGAAAACAGCTTTTTAGAAGAAGAAAAAAATGGGAATATCAAATTGACATAAGTATTTAGACCCTTTAATCAGTATGCAGTGATTATAGCCTTGAGGCTTCTTGGGTATGACACAACAAGCTTGGCACACCTGTATTTGGGGAGTTTCTCCCATTCCTCTCTGCAGATCCTCTCAAGCTCTGTCAGGTTGGATGGGGAGCTTTGCTGCACAGTTATTTTCAGGTCTCTCCAGAGATGTTCGATCTGGTTCAAGTCCAGGCTCTGTCTGGGCCACTCAAGGACATTCAGAGATTTGTCCCAATCCACTCCTGCGTTGTCTTGGCTGTGTGCTTAGGGTCGTTGTCCTGTTGGAAGATGAACCTTCACCCCAGTCTGAGGTCCTGAGTGCTCTGGAGCAGGTTTTCTTCAAGGATCTCGCTGTACTTTTCTCCGTTCATTTCCCCTCTATCCTGACTAGTCTCTCAGTCCCTGCCACTGAAAAACATCCCCACAGCCTGATGCAGCCATGCTTCATCATAGGGATGATGTCAAGTATTCTCCAGACGTGACGCTTAGCATTCAGGCCAAAGAGTTCAATCTTTCACCAGACCAGATAATCTTGTTTCTCATGGTCTCGTAACAAAATGTGGGAAAGTTCAAGGGGTATGAATACTTTCCAAATGCGCTGTATGTACTGAATGTAGAGGGATCTGGAGATTACTATTT
This sequence comes from Oncorhynchus gorbuscha, assembly GCF_021184085.1. NCBI lineage: Eukaryota > Metazoa > Chordata > Actinopteri > Salmoniformes > Salmonidae > Oncorhynchus > Oncorhynchus gorbuscha. The sequence continues at coordinate 45,854,826 of NC_060173.1, read as the reverse complement.
CGTCTCCCAGCGGACTTTCAAACAAACATGAATGTATTTTCTCAGATTTATCTGAGAAAATGAAAAGGAAGTTGCCCGACTGGTTTGGTATCGTTGGTAAATGATTTGATTTCATAAAGTGAAATGAACCTTGGCTGAACATTGGCTGCTCCTCCAGTGATGTCGATCTTGACTCATGTTCTGACTGATTGGGGCTGTAGGTTGGCTGACAGGGGTTTAAAGACACTGCAGACAACGGAAACCTGGACGTCTCTTCCATCCCCCAACGTGTGTAACTCAAACCTGAACCCCTGACTCTCAGGCCGACCTGTAATAGTAGCCTTGCCTTCACCAACGGTACCCGTCAAAACACACACACACACACACACACACACACACACACACACACACACACACACACACACACACACACACACACACACACACACACACACACACACACACACACACACACACACACACACACACACACACACACACACACACACACAATTGCAGCAGCAGCATCTATAATAGATGCCTGGAAACATATGCAGTGCCTGGGCCTCGAACAAGGAACAGGACCCTTTCTATACGGCCACTGGCCATATGGTGACCAGGACTCCTCTATGTGGTAATTGATGGTATCAGTCGGTGGAGACCCCTGTATCGGCAGAACGTACAGGATCCAAGTTGCAGTGAAGGGGGGGGGGGCTAGTGTTTCAACCCTCCTCCTCCTTTCAGCCATTCATCCACATAAAGAGTTAGCTCCCGAGCCCACCACGCTGCCATCGTGCCTCCCTCCGCTGGCTGATAAAGGCTTGCCTGCTGGCCCAGACCCCCTCTCTCTGTGACTTCAAAGCCTCACGGTGGCTCTGCCTGGCTGGCTGGCCCACCTCTGCTGCTCTGTTTAACCCCCAGACTGAGCACTTTCAACTGGAGCACTGCTGAGCCAGATGGTACCCGCTCCCTGGAAAACACGCTACGCCAGATTGGGAGTGGGACAAACACGACACCAGGGCGCTTTACGCCAGTGACCTCACAACAGCCACACTTTGGAGATGATTAATGGAAACCCCCATCAGTCAGATATAGAGTATGTTGGATTTGATAGCCGGAACAACTGTGAACATCAGAAAGCATGGCTCAACACATGCGAAAGGGTTGGAGGGAGTCCATTCAATGACTGTCTCAATCGGACAACTATAATAGACCCATGACAACGCCCCTCAATACCGTGGCTAGGAAAATCTCTAAAGCCTAGCCAGTTGATCTCGCTATGTGAATACAGAAAGACAGCATGAGCCAATGGAAAGTACACACACACAGACAGACACACACACACAGGACATCCCTTTTCTCAGGGTTTCATCCTTTCCCGTGTGAGTGTGAATTTTTCCACGGTTGTGTTCACTGCTCTCCACTGTCTCAGGAAAGAGAGGACAGGAAATAGGGGGAGCGTGACAGCATTGTAGAAGGAGACAGGAGATATAAAAGCTATTGACGTGTGCACTTGGTGGTGAACTTGACATTGTAAGCACTAAGTAGTCTGATGTCGCTAGCGACCCAGAATGGCCTCATCTTTAGGATTACACCCTTTCCTGTTAGAGCAGGTGTGTCCAACTCATTTCATGGAGGGCATAGCATCTGCTGGTTTTTGTTTTTCCTTGAAATTAAGACCTAGACTACCAGGTGAGGGGAGTTCCTTACTAATTAGGGACCTTAATTCATTCATCAAGTACGAGGGAAGAGCGAAAACCCCGCAGACACTCGGCACTCCGTGGAAGAGAATGGGCATTCCAGAGATTCAGCTCCCTCTCTCTATTCTCCATGTAAATTGGAATGATCTGACAATCTATTAATCTGATCCGTTAAGTAAAAGTGTGCAGCAGCAGCAGCCACTCAATGACTCTGGCAGGCTGCTCCTCTCTGTCTCTCCGCTCTGTCGCTCCTCTCTGTCGCTCCTCTCTGTCTCTCCTCTCTGTCTCTCCACTCTGTCGCTCCTCTCTGTCTCTCCTCTCTGTCTCTCCTCTCTGTCTCTCCTCTTTGTCTCTCCTCTCTGTCTCTCCTCTCCTCTCTGTCTCTCCTCTCTGTCTCTCCTCTCTGTCTCTCCTCTCTGTCTCTCCACTCTGTCTATCCTCTCTGTCGCTCCTCTCTGTCTCTCCTCTCTGTCTCTCCTCTCTGTCTATCCTCTATGTCTCTCCTCTCTGTTTCTCCTCTCTGTCTCTCCTCTATGTCTCTCCTCTATGTCTCTCCTCTATGTCTCTCCTCTATGTCACTCCTCTCTGTCGCTCCTCTCTGTCTCTCCTCTGTCTCTCCTCTCTTTCTCTCCTCTCTGTCTCTCCTCTCTGTCTCTCCTCTGTCTCTCCTCTCTGTCTCTCCTCTCTGTCTCTCCTCTCTGTCTCTCCTCTATGTATCTCCTCTCTGTCTCTCCTCTCTGTCTCTCCTCTATGTTTCTCCTATGTCTCTCCTCTCTGTCTCTCCTCTCTTTCTCTCCTCTCTGTCTCTCCTCTCTTTCTCTCCTCTCTGTCTCTCCTCTCTGTCTCTCCTCTCTGTCTCTCCTCTCTGTCTCTCCTCTCTGTCTCTCCTCTCTGTCTCTCCTCTCTTCTCTCCTCTCTGTCTCTCCTCTCTGTCTCTCCTCTCTGTCTCTCCTCTCTGTCTCTCCTCTCTGTCTCCATCTATGTCTCTCCTCTCTGTCTCTCCTCTCTGTCTCTCCTCTCTGTCTCCATCTATGTCTCTCCTCTCTGTCTCTCCTCTCTGTCTCTCCTCTCTGTCTCTCCTCTCTGTCTCCCTCTCTGTCTCTCCTCTCTGTCTCTCCTCTATGTCTCTCCTCTTTGTCTCTCCTCTCTGTCTCTCCTCTCTGTCTCCATCTATGTCTCTCCTCTCTGTCTCCATCTATGTCTCTCCTCTCTGTCTCTCCTCTCTGTCTCCATCTATGTCTCTCCTCTCTGTCTCCATCTATGTCTCTCCTCTCTGTCTCTCCTCTCTGTCTCCACTGGGTAATGTCCATTCAATATGGCACTGGGCTGAGTGAGCTGACTGGGCTTTGGCTCTCTCTCTGGTCTGTATATTGTAGGTCTTCTCTTGACCTTGCCAGCCAAACAAATATGGCTGAGCTGAATGGCGGGCCTGTTCTGGTGTGGCAGTGGCGTGACGGAGGGAGGGATGACAGCACATGGTGATGACAGCTCTACACAGCGCTGCGGCGACTCTGCCACACACAATACCTTCCACTGTACACCTGTCCTGCCCCCCCCAGTCCTCCAGTCCCTCCCCATCCAGGCTGCCTGCCTGTAGCCCACTTTATTCGTGTTGGCCATTAACAGGAGTGTGTGTGTGTGTGTGTGTGTGTGTGTGTGTGTGTGTGTGTGTGTGTGTGTGTGTGTGTGTGTGTGTGTGTGTGTGTGTGTGTGTGTGTGTGTGTGTGTGTGTGTGTGTGTGTGTGTGTGTGTGTGTGTGTGTGTGTGTGTGTGTGTGTGTGTGTGTGGAGCCAAGACCCGAGGGAGGTTAGTGGGTAGAGGAAGGACAGAAGGGAGGCAGAGGAGGAGAGGGCACTGCTACATGATCTTAATAAATCACCCCCTCCTTCACTCCCCTGTGACTCCATCATCCCCAGGACCATGGAGAAGTCAGGGCTAGTGGGGTGTCTGCTGCCCAGCTCCCCCCGGCAGAGCTCCTATTGTTGGGCCAGTGTTTGCCCTGCGCTGGCCTGTTTGCTTGGAGAGAAGGGGAGAGATGCCCGAAGAGGCTCTCCATTTGTTTAACGTCTCCCGCTCCATTCAGCCTGGTGGGCTTTGACAAATGAAGGCAATAAAGAGGCAGGCCTGGCATGGGCTCAATTAACCACTAGTGGGGAGCATGGGGGATGGCTGACACCCCTTTATGATAGAGAGAGGAAAACTAAATCTTAGGGTATTTCACTCTGGGTAAATTTGTCCGGCTGTCTGTTGGTCTATCCATCTACCCATCAGATGCCCTGACTCTTGGTATATGGAAGCAACTTGAACTCGATGAACTGGTGTCAATAGCACTGAGAAAAAGGGTAAGGACATATTGGAAACAAATATTTTCTGCTGGCATGCAGTTGTCATTGCATTACATTTCCACTTGTTGCATCCTGACACTACAGTGGTATGACATGGTGGCGGATCACGGTCAAGACAACCCATACAATGACATCATGACACACATGTCAGAGAGAATGGAAACTCCGATGCCTTTTAGGGCATATCCAAACCTAAGACTCTTCCAATTAAGTTCCTGTCAGCGTTAATGCTGGAGCAAATACTACTTATGCAGAGCCAAAGAGCCTACAGAGCTGAGGACAACAGGACAGAACAGCTCTGGGTTATACCCATCCTCTGTAACACTCTGAACACTAGCTAGCCTCAGCCATTCATATTCAAATAGAAATGTCAATGGGGACAATATCTTTGCTTAACCGGGTTCCAGATCTGTTTGTGCTGTATAGCCGACAACCATAGGAGTGTTGGCTATACAGCACAAACAGATCTCGGACCAGGCTAGTATAGGACTCCTCCAGTCTCTAGCCCAGCGTCTGTTGAACTTTGGTTCCAGCTTGTGGAGGCATTGACCCCTTTCAGCCAGCCTAAAGGGGAAGAAAGGCTCCTGAAAAAAAAAACCTGAAGGCTGCCTAGCGACAGAGAGATGAGTTAGTGGGATCAGTCAGTCCATGACAGCCCTTGAATTGTCTGTTAGTTTACCTCTTCTGCTTCTCAACCCGGCACGGGGGAGCGAGGAGAGGATGGTGAAAGACTGTATTTGGCTGTGGCATTTATTTAAATAGTATAAATCTAAAACAAAGAAGTATGTAAAAGTTATTCTTGGAACCCTGCCTTTAAAGATGAAAGAACCCACCCACACACACACACACACACACACAAAATTGGTAGAGCATGGCGCTTTCAACGGCAGGATAGTGAGTTCAATTCCTGGGACCCCCCGTGCATAAAATGTGTGCACGCATGACTGTATGTTGCTTTGGATAACAGCATCTGCTGATGGCAATAAATTGCATTATAGGTGTGCCTGAGACATGCGAGAGAGTTAGAGTTGGGGCCACAGGGCCCTGTACTCCGCTGTGTTTTTCATGTGGGGGCTTGCTGTTGCCGTTGGTGCTCAGCCTCACCGCAGCAGACAGTTTCCTGTTCGAGGTGCTTTCCCTCTCACTGTCTTTGCTTCACTCACCACCGCCTCCACAGCTGTCTGACTGACAAACATGCACAAACGCACGCAAGCCGACCGTACACAAACACATGCATGCACACACACGCACACACACAAGCACACATGCAGACACGCACACAGAGGTCTGTCATCTTCTGGTTTCGCCTCGACATATCAAACCCACACACACACACACTTGAGAGAAGAAAAAGAGAGAGGAGAGAGAAAGCGAGAGAGAGAGAAAGAACGAGAGAGAAAGGACGAGAGAGAAAGGAGAGAGAAAGGAGAGAGAGAAAGAACGAGAGAGAAAGAGAAAAAAAGGAGAGAGAAAGAGAAAAAAGGGAGAGAGTGAGAGAACGAGAGCGAGAGAACGAGAGCGAGAGAACGAGAGAGAGCGCGAGAGAGAGAGCGAGAGAGAGAGAGAGCGAGAGAGAGCGAGAGAGAGAGAGAGCGGGAGAGAGAGCACGAGAGCGAGAGAGAGCGAGAGAGAGCGAGAGAGAGCGGGAGAGAGAGAGCGAGAGAGAGAGAGAGAGAGCGAGAGAGAGAGCGAGAGAGAGAGAGAGAGAGAGAGCGGGAGAGAGAGAGAGAGAGTGCGAGAGGAGAGCGCTCCCAAGAGAGAGAGCGAGAGAGGGAGAGAGAGGTGGGTAAAGTACAAGCAGCTGTAGAGAGACACCTGTTGATGTGTTGTGTCTTCTCTCACGTCAGATCTGGAGTAAAAAGACTCCAGCATCACAGATCAAAAGAGTGTAACAACTCTGACTATTCAGGGGCACTGCACATACACACGTATGCACTGTACATACACACGTATGCACTGCACATACACACGTATGCACTGCACATACACACGTATGCACAGCACATAGACACGTATGCACTGCACATAGACACGTATGCACTGCACATACACACGTATGCACTGCACATACACACGTATGCACTGCACATACACACGTATGCACTGCACATAGACACGTATGCACTGCACATAGACATGTACGCACTGCACATAGACACGTATGCACTGCACATACACACGTATGCACTGCACATACACACGTATACACTGCACATACACACGTATGCACTGCACATACACACGTATGCACTGCACATACACACGTATGCACTGCACATACACACGTATGCACTGCACATGCATATACTTGTGACGGCACACACATGTCCATGGCTGTCAGTTTCGGGAGCAGGTCCCTCTGAGTGTATATGTTGAGAATGCTAATGCAGTGATGTGAGCTCAGGTTTTCCACTTGGCTGGGCTGTCAGGCAGGCAGGGCCCCTGACACAAGGGCCCCACCCTGGGCCGGCAGATGTGGGATGTTTGTACAGTATGAGTGTCACTACTGACCCAAACCAGCTAATCTATTTCATCTCTGAAAACAACGGACTTTTCCATCATGGAATGGGTTGGCTGTGCAGGGCCTTGCCTATGGAAGATTTTTTATTTTACATAAGTAGGGTTGCGCACAGCCCAAAAACACCTTGTCCGAAACAATATTGTTAAGGGAAATAATTATGTTGATGTGTGTGTGTGGGTGGGTGTGTGAAAATCCTGTCAGAAGGTGACTGCTTTTTGTCCTTTGCCCTCGGAGTCAGCCAGGCAGACAGGTTCCCCAGCTCCTATGGTACTGTATTGTTTCTCCTGACTGATGATGCACTGTTTCTCATTTCCTATTTGACCCTCTTTCTCCTCTCGCAGATATTCTCTCGAGGTCAGAAAACAACAAACACTTTGTCAGCTTGTCATCGTGTCTTGTCAGAATGTACAGTACAGTGGATGTTTACTTAAACTCTTTGCCTCCTCATCAGTGCTCGTTATGTCAAATCGTCACACAGGTAGGGGCGTGCTTGACAGGTTTGAAAGCGGAGATACTTTCACAGCCCGTCTCCTATCACACCCATCAGAATGTGTGTTGTTCTTTGGGGCCCAGCACCTTTTGAGTGATGAGTCTAATCGAAGGGCCCCCGGGGAGTGTGTTTCTGCAGCCTCAGCACAGAGCCGTAGTCTCCCTCCCTCCCTTCACCCAGGCAGCGCTTCGTGAGGTCAAATGCAGGTCGCAGCGATAAAGGATGAACTCCTGACACTCATCCCCGGATGAGGCGCCTCATTGTGCCCAACAGATATCAGACACAATGAACAAGTAGGTCTAGGGACTATTTTCTCTCGACATGGTGCTTCTTTTTCGAGCGCCGCTGCATATAGGCACAGCCATTATGGCTGGGTAGTGACCCCGTAATGGACGGGGTGCCTCGTCACATTTCTTAAAGCATTTCATATCAATGCAAATGAGCTGAGAGGGAGTTGATCCAACAAAGCTTTTGGGATGATAATGTCTCAGGGATGTGACGTGATGAAAAGACGAGGTGATTTTGTTTTGCTTCTTGTTCTCTCTTGAATTCATGACAATCACTAGCTACTCTGCATAGTGCAGAGAGGGAGAGAGCGAGAGGGGGAAGAGAGAGACTTCTGCAGTCCTTTTCAAAACAGCAATAAGTATACTTGAGGATACGAGAGGCCGGGAAGAGCGATATTCTGACAGGAACTCCACAAGAAACCCGGGATTTCGCCCAAACACAATATCTCTTAAGACAAACTGTCATGGTTTATAACGTTTCTGTCTGAGTCTTTCCCCCGTCTTACTCTGAAGCAGAGGCAATTTACATAAGTCTCTCCTTAAAGTATTGTTTTGCTTCATGATAAGTCAAAATCGTTTTCGAAAAGCTAAATTAGAGGACGTGGACATGACCTGTGTATTTTTATGAATCGCTAGCAAAAACGGTTACATTTTTCTTCAAAGAAAACGTCTCAGAGCCGAACACAACACTGAAACATGATGAAAATAGACCTATCCCTCATGTTACTTTCAATATCAACAATCATACTGATATACTGGAGCAATGACATTATACACTATATTACCACAATTGACTGTTGTAAGCCATTGTGTTGTGTGACAAAACGTCACGTTTTAGAGTGGCCTTTTATTGTCCCCAGCACAAGGTGCACCTGTGTAATGATCATGCTGTTTAATTAGCTTCTTGATATGCTACACCTGTCAGGTGGATGGATTATCTTGGCAAAGGAGAAATGCTCACTAACAGGGATGTAAACAAATGTGGGCGTATGGAACATTTCTGGGATCTTTCATTTCAGCTCATGGGACCAACACTTTACATGTTTTGTGAAAAATGTTGATCAGTATAAATACAAATAAATTGAATGAAAGGCGTTTAAGCCTGGTCTATAAAAGAGAAGATTCATGTGTGAAAGACATTTGCCCTACACACAATTGACAAGCACTATGCAATAAGTCTGGAGCAAAATATTTCATTTATTATAGGTCACTCTTTTTCTTCTATTCCAGGGTTTATCAAAGAATTCTGAATTACACAATGGGTAGAAAAACATGACATGTTCTCCTCATCGCTCAGCCAAAGGTCAGACATTTCTGATGCCAAGTTCCCCTTATGGAGAGGTCCCAATGAGAAACTGTGCTGGCTATCCAACAGTCTATTCCAAAGTGTCCCCATGCACACCTTCCATCTCAGGTTCAACCCATGTCCCCAGTTATTGCCAGTAGAGGAGCAAACTTGTGAACACCTAAAAAGTAACGAACTGCTCTGTTAGGGACAAGTACATTTATGTATTTATTTTAATTTTTTAATTTATTTAATTTCTCCCCAATTTCGTGGTATCCAATTGTTGTAGCAGCTACTACTCGGGAGAGACGAAGGTTGAAAGTCATGCGTCCTCCGATACACAATCCAACCAAGCCGCACTGCTTCTTAACACAGTGCGCACCAATGCGCCGGAGGAAACACCTGGCCACCTTGGCTAGCGCACACTGCACCCAGCCCACCACAGGAGTCGCTGGTGCGCGATGAGACAAGGACACCCCTACCGACCAAGCCCTCCCTAACCCGGGCGACGCTAGGCCAATTGTGCGTCGTCCCACGGACCTCCCGGTCGCGGCCGGTTACGACAGAGCCTGGGCGCGAACCCAGGGACTCTGATGGCACAGCTGGCGCTGCCGTACAGCGCCCTTAACCACTGCGCCACCCGGGAGGCACAAGTAAATTTTTTAAAACCTTAAAGAACCCCATCCTCCTGCTGAATAGTCCAAAATTCATGGAATACATGGCATAACCAATATCTTTCTGTTTTTGTTTTCCCTATAACTCCCCCAAGAGCTCTACTTGCTGAGTCGGCCAGGGCAGATGTGCAATACATAAAGGTGGCATTTTTAAAAATCTAAATACAGACTCAAACATTTATAATTGCTAGTAAACTCAAGTATTTCTTCACCAAAACAAAACTGAATAAACACTTATCTTAGTGCCTGGTTTTCTAAAATGCATTATCTGTGTTTTTCTCTGGTTGACTAAAAGTCTCCAACTTGACTGCACATAATAACTTGTTCAGTCTTAGCAGACAGAATAATATCACCAGCGTATAGGAGGGCACTTAGCATTGCATCATCATCATATCTTACAATATTTAACTGTTAAACTTTATTTTGCCAAACCATTAGAAAACATAGCAGAGTCTGTGATAGGGCGTCTCCTTGTTTTAAACCCGAGGGTGTGGGAAACCAATCTGTACGATATTCATTAACATTCACACATTGTGTGTGTATGTGTGTGTCTAGGGGCTATAGGGATCACAGCTGAACTCCTACAGCCTTGGCCACAGAAGCTTAAACAGAGTCAGTCAACGTAGCAGAAGTGAATGCCTACGGGCCGACAGACGAGCTCTCTCTCTCTCTCTCTCTCTCTCTCTCTCAAAGACCTTTCATACTGTAAACCCCTCCCTCTCTCACCTCTCGCTCTCTCTCTCTCTCTCTCTCTCTCTCTCAAAGACCTCTCATACTGTCACCCTCTCTCTCTCTCTCTCTCTCTCTCTCTCTCTCTCACGCTCTCAATTCAATTTCATTCAAAGGGCTTTATTGGCATGACAAACATATGTTTACGTTGCCAAAGCAAGTTGAAATAGATAAAAACAAAAGTGATATAAACAATTAAAAATTAACAGTAAACATTGCACTCACAAAAGTTCAGAAGGAATAGAGACATTTCAAATGTCATATTATGTATATATACAGTGTTGTAACAATGTGCAAATAGTTACAAGTACAAAATGGAAAAAAATAAACATAAATATGGGTTGTATTTACAATGTTGTTGTTCACTGGTTTCCCTTTTCTTGTGGCAACAGGTCACACATCTTGCTGCTGTGGTATTTCACCTAATAGATATGAGAGTTTATCAAAATTGGATTTGTGTTCAAATTCTTTGCGGATCTGTGCAATCTGAGGGAAATATGTGTCTCTAATACGGTCATACATTTGGCAGGAGTTTAGGAAGTGCAGATCAGTTTCCACCTCATTTTCTGGACAGTGTGCACATAGCCTGCCTTCTCTTGAGAGTCAGGTCTACCTGCGGTGGCCTTTCTCAATAGCAAGGCCATGCCACTGAGTCTGTACACAGTCAAAGCTTTCCTTCATTTTGGGTCAGTCACAGTGGTCAGGTATTCTGCCACTGTGTACTCTCTGTTTAGGGCCAAATAATAAAACGTATAATTGCTAGTAAACTCAAGAATTTCTTCACCAAAACAAAACTGAAAAACACTTCTCTTAGTACATGGTTTTGTGTGTTTTTATCTGTGTTATTATGATCTGTGTTTCTATCTGTGTTATTATGTTCTGTGTTTCTATCTGTGTTATTATGATCTGTGTTATTACGATCTGTGTTTTTATCTGTGTTATTATGATCTGTGTTTCTATCTGTGTTATTATGATCTGTGTTATTATGATCTGTTTCTATCTGTGTTATTATGATCTGTGTTATTATGATCTGTTTCTATCTGTGTTATTATGATCTGTGTTTTTATCTGTGTTATTATGATCTGTGTTTCTATCTGTTATTATGATCTGTTTCTATCTGTGTTATTATGATCTGTGTTTTTATCTGTTATTATGATCTGTGTTTTTATCTGTGTTATTATGATCTGTGTTTTATCTGTGTTATTATGATCTGTGTTTCTATCTGTGTTATTATGATCGTTGTTATTACGGTCTGTGTTTTTATCTGTGTTTTTATCTGTGTCATTATGATATGTGTTTCTATCTGTGTTATTATGATCTGTGTTATTACGATCTGTGTTTTTATCTGTGTCATTATGATCTGTGTTATTATGATCTGTGTTTTTATCTGTGTTATTATGATCTGCATTTCTATCTGGTTGATCATAAGTCTCCATCTTGACAGTACATAATACAATTTTCTGCAAGCCTTGTTCAGTCTTAGCAGACAGAATAATTTCATCAGCATATAGGAGGACACTTAGCATTTCATCATCGTATCTTACTCCAATATTTAACTATTTACTTTATTTTGCCAAGTCATTAACAAACATAGCCAACAGAGTTGGTGATAAGTCGTCTCCTTGTTTTACACCCGAGGGTGTGGGAAACCAATCTGTATGATATTCGTTGGTGTGTGCGTGTGTGTGTGTGTGTGTAGGGGCTATAGGGATCACAGCTGAACTCCTACAGCCTTGGCCACAGAAGCTTAAACAGAGTCAGTCAACGCAGCAGGTGTGAATGCCTCTGGGGCCGACAGACGAGTGACGACGAGCTCGCTCTCTCTCTCTCTCAAAGACCGTTCATATGGTAAACCGCTCTCTATCGCTCTCTCCCTCTCTCATACTGTCAAGCCCCTCCCTCCATTCGCTCCCTCCTCTCTCTCTCTCTCTCTCTCTCTCTCTCTCTCTCTCTCTCTCTCTCTCTCTCTCTCTCTCTCTCTCTCTCTCTCTCTCTCTCTCTCTCTCTCTCTCTCTCTCTCTCAAATATCTCTCATACTGTCAACCTCTCTCTTAAAGACCTCTCATACTGTCGATATCTCTCTGCTGAGATGGCACACTGAGGAATTTTACCAAATTTGACCTAATACACAGTGTACGGTGTAAAAATACAGGGAAATACAGTGCATTTGGAAAGTATTTGTCACGAATATTACCGAAGGTGACTCCCCTTCTTGTTCGGGTGGCGCTCGGCGGTCGTCGTCGCCGGTCTACTAGCTATCGCCGATCCGTTGTTCTGTGTTCGTTTAGTTTTGTCTAATTGGTAGCACCTGTTTCTAGTTTGGTTGTTAGGATAGGGTATATATAGTCTGTTTAGCCCGCTTCTGTTTCGTGCGGGCTTGTTCGTCTGTTTTGTTGGTTGAGTGTATTTTGTTGTAATTTGGGTTACACGCTGTCCGGTTATATTTCTGTTCATTTTGTGTTTTCACTTTGTACATGTTGTGTTTCGGGTCATTAAAGCGTGTTGTTTTTCCCACATCTTTGCTCTCTGCGCCTGACTCCACACCTCTTCACTCATAATTGTGACAGAAGCCCGCACCACGATATTCCCACTATGGAGGAGAGAGTCCAACATCACACATCCATCCTCCATCGCCTAGGATCAGCGATGGAACGGATGATGGAGAGGATGGATCGTTGGGAGAGGAATGGTTTCCCTACTACTCCACCGACCCTCCCACCAGCAACTCTACCATCTGCCCCATCTGGATCCGGTTCCAGCGCTCTGCTCATGACGCCTCCGAGGAAATACGATGGAACAGCGACAGGGTGCCAGGGATTCCTGCTGCAATTAGATCTCTACCTTTCCACCGTTCGACCGGCCCCCACAGAGGAGGGGAGAGTAGGGGTCCTCATCACCTGCCTGTCTGGTAGAGCCCTGGAGTGGGCTAATGCGGTCTGGAACGGGCCCGACTCGGCAAGAGACAACTACTCAGAGTTCATCCGCCGTTTCAGGGCCGTGTTCGATCACCCTCCAGAGGGTCGTGCGGCAGGTGAGAGATTGTTCCATCTGAGACAGGGGAAGAGGAGCGCGCAGGACTTCGCGCTGGAGTTCCGGACCTTGGCTGCGGGAGCAGGGTGGAATGACAGGGCCCTGATAGACCATTACAGGTGTAGCCTGAGAGAGGACGTCCGTAGGGAGCTGGCCTGTCGGGATACTACACTTGGCCTGGAAGGACTGATAGACCTGTCGATCCGGTTGGACCATCTGCTAGCTGCTCATGGACGTTCTGAAAGGGTCTTGTCAGTTCTACCTCCTGATCCTCCTGCCCCTATTCCGATGGAGTTAGGAGGTACCGCATCAAGGGAGATCGGAGGAGGAAGCTCCTCCTGTACCAGTTGTGGCCGGAGAGGGCACACGTCTGGTCGGTGCTGGAGGAATTCATCTGGGAATCATGAGGGCAGGCAGAATACTCATCGGTCACCCCAGGTGAGTAAGCACCACACTCTCCCAGAGTTTGCTGTTGGTCACATGTTTCTATTAATTTGTTTCCTAAATTATTCTCCTTCTCTCCAGCATAAGGCACTGGTAGATTCAGGCGCAGCTGGAAACTTTATAGATCGCGGACTCGCTCAGAGGTTGAGGATTCCGTTAGTTAAAGTAAACCCCCCTTTTCCCGTGCACTCTTTAGATAGTCGACCATTAGGGTCAGGGCTGGTGAAGAAAGCCACAATTTCGTTGGAGATGATTACGCAGGGGAATCACAAGGAGCGAATTAGTTTGTTCCTTATCGATTCACCTGCGTTTCCAGTTGTTCTGGGGATTCCCTGGTTGGCTATTCATAATCCTACGATTTCGTGGAAACAGGGAACTCTACAGGGGTGGTCTGATGAGTGTTCAGGCAGGTGTGTAGGGGTTTCCATCGGTGCTACAACGGTGGAGAGTCCAGACCAGGTTTCCACCGTGCGCATTCCAGCTGAGTATGATGATTTGGCTATCGTTTTCAGTAAAAAGAAAGCGACCCAATTACCACCCCATAGGCAGGGGGATTGCATAATAAATCTCCAGGTTAACGCTGCACTTCCCAGGAGTCATGTGTATCCTTTGTCTCAGGAGGAGAAGGTGGCTATGGAAAATTATATCACCGAGGCTCTGGGACAGGGGTACATTCGGCCCTCCATGTCACCTGTCTCTTCGAGTTTCTTTTTTGTGAAGAAAAAAGATGGTGGTTTGCGTCCGTGTATTGATTATAGAGGTCTAAATTCCATCACAGTGGGTTTTAGTTACCCACTACCTCTCATTGCTACGGTAGTGGAATCATTTCACGGAGCGCAGTTCTTCACTAAACTGGATCTCAGGAGTGCTTATAATTTGGTGCGTATTCGGAAGGGAGATGAGTGGAAAACTGCATTTAGCACTACGTCGGGCCATTATGAGTATCGCGTCATGCCATACGGTTTAAAGAATGCTCCAGCTATATTTCAATCCTTCGTGGATGAAATACTCAGAGACCTGCAGGGACAGGGTGTAGTGGTTTATATTGACGATATTTTGATCTACTCCGCTACACGCACTGCGCATGTATCTCTTGTGCGTAAAGTTCTTAGACGACTGCTGGAGCATGACCTGTATGTGAAGGGGGAGAAATGTGAGTTTTTCAAACAATCAGTTTCCTTCCTGGGTTATCGTATTTCCAGCTCTGGTTTGGTAATGGAAGGTGATCACGTTAAGGCCGTGCGTAATTGGCCGACTCCGACCACGGTAAAGGAGGTGCAGCGGTTCTTGGGATTTGCCAATTACTACCGGAGGTTTATCCGGGGTTTTGGTCAGATAGCTGCCCCTATTACCTCACTGCTGAAGGGGGGACCGGTGCGTTTACAGTGGTCAGCAGAGGCGAACGGAGCTTTTCATAAGTTGAAGGCGATGTTTACTAAGGCGCCGGTGTTGGCACATCCGGACCCTTCTTTGGCGTTTATAGTAGAGGTGGACGCATCCGAGGCTGGGGTTGGAGCTGTGCTCTCACAGCGTTCGGGTGTGCCACCGAAGCTCCGCCCCTGTGCCTTTTTTTCTAAGAAACTCGGGCCAGCGGAGCGGAATTATGATGTGGGGGATAGGGAGTTGTTGGCTATGGTTAAGGCCCTGAAGGTGTGGAGACACTGGCTTGAGGGGGCTAAGCACCCTTTCCTTATCTGGACTGACCATCGTAACCTGGAGTATATCCGATCAGCTAGGAGAATGAATCCTCGTCAGGCAAGGTGGGCCATGTTTTTCACCAGATTTCATTTCACTGTCTCATATAGACCAGGTTCCCTCAACACTAACGCTGACGCGCTGTCAAGACTTTATGACACTGAGGACAGGTCCATCGATCCTACTCCCATCATTCCGGCAGCTAAGCTGGTGGCACCGGTAGTATGGGATGTGGACGCTGACATCGAGCGGGCACTAAGGGGGGAACCTACGCCTCCACAGTGTCCGGAGGGTCGTAGGTACGTGCCGCTGGCTGTTCGTGATCAATTGATTCGATGGGCTCATTGTCTACCCTCGTCGGGTCACCCAGGTGTTTATAGGACCGTGAGAGGTCTTGAGAGGAAGTACTGGTGGCCCACTTTGAGGAGGGATGTGCGATTCTATGTTTCCTCCTGTTCGGTGTGCGCCCAGAGTAAGGCTCCTAGACACCTGCCAAGAGGTAAATTACAACCTCTTCCCGTTCCACAACGGCCGTGGACCCATCTTTCGGTGGATTTTCTTACTGACCTTCCCCTCTCTCAGGGTAACACTACTATCCTGGTCGTTGTGGATCGGTTCTCTAAGTCCTGCCGTCTTATCCCATTGCCCGGTCTCCCTACGGCCCTACAGACTGCGGAAGCTCTTTTCACCCATGTCTTCCGGCACTACGGGGTGCCCGAGGATATAGTTTCTGATCGGGGCCCCCAATTTATCTCCCGTGTTTGGAGAGCATTTATGGAACGTCTGGGGGTCTCGGTCAGCCTTACCTCAGGGTATCACCCGGAGAGTAATGGTCAGGTGGAGAGAGTTAACCAGGAGGTGGGTAGGTTTCTGCGGTCGTATTGCCAGGACCGGCCAGGCGAGTGAGCGAGATATATTCCCTGGGCAGAAATAGCCCAGAATTCACTAAGCCACTCTTCTACCAACATGTCACCATTTGAGTGCGTGTTGGGGTACCAGCCGGTCTTGGCACCGTGGCATCAGAGCCAGACTGAGGCTCCTGCGGTGGAGGAGTGGGTACAGCGCTCTAAGGAGACCTGGAGGGCAGTCCAGGAGTCATTATGCCAAGCTAGTATAAGGCAGAAGAAGAGCGCTGACCGTCACCGCAGTGAGGCCCCCCGTGTTTGCACCTGGGGACAGGGTCTGGCTCTCGACCCGTAACCTGCCTCTCCACTTGCCCTGCCGGAAGCTGGGTCCGCAGTGTATAGGGCCATTTAAAGTCCTGAGGAGAATAAATGAGGTTTGTTATCGATTATCACTTCCTTCGTATTATCGTATTAACCCCTCATTTCATGTGTCTCTTCTCAGGCCGGTGGTAGCTGGTCCCATGCAGGAGAATGAGGTACCGGAGGTTCCTCCACCCCCTCTGGACATCGAGGGGTCCCCGGCGTACAAGATACGAGCTATTCTGGACTCGAGACGCCGGCTGAGAGGCTTGCAGTACCTCGTCGACTGGGAGGGGTACGGTCCGGAGGAGAGGTGCTGGGTTCCGGCGAGGGATATTCTAGACCCATCCATGTTGAGTGAATTTCATCGCCTCCGCCCGGATCGCCCAGCGCCTCGGCCTCCGGGTCGTCCCCGAGGCCGACGTCGGCGCGCTGCGGGAGCTGCGTGTCAGGAGGGGGGGTACTGTCACGAATATTACCGAAGGTGACTCCCCTTCTTGTTCGGGTGGCGCTCGGCGGTCGTCGTCGCCGGTCTACTAGCTATCGCCGATCCGTTGTTCTGTGTTCGTTTAGTTTTGTCTAATTGGTAGCACCTGTTTCTAGTTTGGTTGTTAGGATAGGGTATATATAGTCTGTTTAGCCCGCTTCTGTTTCGTGCGGGCTTGTTCGTCTGTTTTGTTGGTTGAGTGTATGTTGTTGTAATTTGGGTTACACGCTGTCCGGTTATATTTCTGTTCATTTTGTGTTTTCACTTTGTACATGTTGTGTTTCGGGTCATTAAAGCGTGTTGTTTTTCCCACATCTTTGGTCTCTGCGCCTGACTCCACACCTCTTCACTCATAATTGTGACAGTATTCAGACCCTTTGACTTTTTCGACATTTTGTTACATTACAGCCTTATTCTAAAATGGATAAAACATTTAAAAGACATCAATCTACACACAATATCCCATAATGATAAAGAAAAAACAGTTTTTTTTGCAAATTTCTCAAAAATAACCTTAAAATGTACATATGTATTCAGACCCTTTACTCAGTGCTTTGTTGAAGCCGCTTTGGCAGTGATTACAGCCTCGAGTCTTCTTGGGTATGACGCTACAAACTTGGCACACCTGTATTTAGGGAGTTTCTCTCATTCTTCTCTGCAGATCCTGTCAAGCTCCGTCAGGTTGGTTGGGGGGGGGGGGGTGTCGCTGCACAGCTATTTTCAGGTCTCTTCAGAAATGTTTGATTGGGGTCAAGTCCGGGCTCTGGCTGGTCCGCTCAAGGACATTCAGCGACTTATCCCAAAGCCACTCCTGCATTACCTTGGCTGTGTGCTTCCAGTTATTGTCTTGTTGGAAGGTGAACCTTCACCCCAGTCTGAGGTCCTGAGCATTCTGGTGCAGGTTTTATCAAGGATCTCTCTGTACATTGCTCCGTTCATCATTCCCTCGATCCTGACTAGTCTCCCAGTCCCTGCCTCTGAAAGAAATGCCTACAGCATGATGCTACCACCACCATGCTTCCTCGTAGGGATGGTGCCAGGTTTCCTCCAGACGTGACGCTTGGCATTCAGGCCAAAGGGTTCAATCTTGATTTCATCAGTCCGGAGAATCTTGTTTCTCATGATCTGAGAGTCTTTAAGTGCCTTTTGGCAAACTCCAAGTGGGTTGTCATGTGCCTTTTACTGAGGAGTGGCTTCCGTCTGGCCACTCTACCATAAAGGCCTGATTGGTGGAGTGCTGCAGAGATCGTTGTCCTTCTGGAAGGTTCTCCCATCTCCACAGAGGAACGCTTGACCTCTGTCAGAGTGATCATTGGGCTCTTGGTCAGTTTTGTCATGTTTTGTCATTAATTATCATGTCTTGTCCCTGTGCTTCCCCTTCTATTCGTTTCCCTCTGCTGGTCTTATTAGGTTCTTTCCCTCTTTTTATCCCTCTCTCTCCCCCTCCCTCTCTCACTCTCTCGCTCTCTCTTCTCTCTATCGTTCCGTTCCTGCTCCCAGCTGTTCCTATTCCCCTAATCATCATTTAGTCTTCCCACACCTGTTCCCGATCCTTTTCCCTGATTAGAGTCCCTATTTCTCTCCTTGTTTTCCGTACCTGCCCTGTCGGATCCTCATCTATAATTCACTGTGCTGTGTCTATGTTTTGCCCTGTCGTGTCGTGTTTCCCTCAGATGCTGCATGGTGAGCAGGTGTCTGAGTCTGCTAGGTTCAAGTGCCTTCCCGAGGCAACCTGCAGTTCTCGATCAAGTCTCCAGTCTGTTCTCGTCTTTACGAGTAGTATTATGCTTTTTGTTTTGTAAAGTTTCTTACTGGATTAAAAACTCTGTTTTCGCCAAGTCGCTTTTGGGTCCTCATTCACCAGCATAACAGAAGGATCCGACCAAGGAATGGACCCAGCGACTACAGACGCTCGTAACACTGCCGTCGAGATCCAAGGAGCCATGCTCGGCAGACACGAGCAGGAATTGTCTGCTGCTCGCCATGCCGTGGAGAACCTGGCCGCTCAGGTTTCCGACCTCTCTGGACAGTTCCAGATTCTTCGTCTCGTGCCACCTGTTACTTCCTGGCCTGCCGAGCCTCCAGAACCTAGGGTTAATAACCCACCTTGCTACTCCGGGCAGCCCACTGAGTGCCGCTCCTTTCTCACCCAGTGTGAGATTGTGTTCTCTCTCCAACCCAACACATACTCTAGAGAGAGAGCTCGGGTTGCTTACGTCATTTCACTCCTTACTGGCCGGGCCCGAGAGTGGGGCACAGCTATCTGGGAGGCAAGGGCTGATTGTTCTAACAATTACCAGAACTTTAAAGAGGAGATGATTCGGGTTTTTGACCGTTCAGTTTTTGGTGGGGAGGCTTCTAGGGCCCTGGCTTCCCTATGCCAAGGTGATCGATCCATAACGGATTACTCTATAGAGTTTCGTACTCTTGCTGCCTCTAGTGACTGGAACGAGCCGGCGCTGCTCGCTCGTTTTCTGGAGGGACTCCACACAGTGGTCAAAGATGAGATTCTCTCTCGGGAGGTTCCTTCCAGTGTGGACTCTTTGATTGCTCTCGCCATCCGCATAGAACGACGGGTAGATCTTCGTCACCAGGCTCGTGGAAGAGAGCTCGCATCAACGGTGTTTCCCTGCTCCGCATCGCAACCATCTCCCTCCTCTGGCTCTGAGACTGAGCCCATGCAGCTGGGAGGGATTCGCATCTCGACTAAGGAGAGGGAACGGAGGATCACCAACCGCCTGTGCCTCTATTGCGGATTTGATGGACATTTTGTTAATTCATGTCCAGTAAGAGGCCAGAGCCCATCAGTAAGCGGAGGGCTACTGGTGAGCGCTACTACTCAGGTCTCTTCATCTAGATCCTGTACTACTATGTCGGTCCATCTACGCTGGACCGGTTCGGGTGCTACATGCAGTGCCTTGATTGACTCTGGGGCTGAGGGTTGTTTCATGGACGAAGCATGGGTTCGGAAACATAACATTCCTTTCAGACAGTTAGACAAGCCTACGCCCATGTTTGCCTTAGATGGTAGTCATCTTCCCAGTATCAGATTTGAGACACTACCTTTAACTCTCACAGTATCTGGTAACCACAGTGAGACTATTTCTTTTTTGATTTTTCGTTCACCTTTCACACCTGTTGTTTTGGGTCATCCCTGGCTAGTATGTCATAATCCTTCTATTAATTGGTCTTGTAATTCTATCCTATCCTGGAACGTATCTTGTCATGTGAAGTGCTTAATGTCTGCCATCCCTCCCATTTCTTCTGTCCCCACTTCTCAGGAGGAACCTGGCGATTTGACAGGAGTGCCGGAGGAATATCATGATCTGCGCACGGTCTTCAGTCGGTCCCGAGCCAACTCCCTTCCTCCTCACCGGTCGTATGATTGTAGTATTGATCTCCTTCCGGGGACCACTCCTCCTCGGGGTAGACTATACTCTCTGTCGGCTCCCGAACCTAAGGCTCTCAAGGATTATTTATCTGTGTCTCTTGACGCCGGTACCATAGTGCCTTCTTCCTCTCCGGCCGGGGCGGGGTTCTTTTTTGTTAAGAAGAAGGACGGTACTCTGCGCCCCTGCGTGGATTATCGAGGGCTGAATGACATAACGGTTAAGAATCGTTATCCGCTTCCCCTTATGTCATCAGCCTTCGAGATTCTGCAGGGAGCCAGGTGCTTTACTAAGTTGGACCTTCGTAACGCTTACCATCTTGTGCGCATCAGAGAGGGGGACGAGTGGAAAACGGCGTTTAACACTCCGTTAGGGCATTTTGAGTACCGGGTTCTGCCGTTTGGTCTCGCCAATGCGCCAGCTGTTTTTCAGGCATTAGTTAATGATGTTCTGAGAGACATGCTGAACATCTTTGTTTTTGTCTATCTTGACGATATCCTGATTTTTTCACCGTCACTCGAGATTCATGTTCAGCACGTTCGACGTGTTCTACAGCGCCTTTTAGAGAATTGTCTCTACGTAAAGGCTGAGAAGTGCTCTTTTCATGTCTCCTCCGTTACTTTTCTCGGTTCCGTTATTTCCGCTGAAGGCATTCAGATGGATTCCGCTAAGGTCCAAGCTGTCAGTGATTGGCCCGTTCCAAGGTCACGTGTCGAGTTGCAGCGCTTTTTAGGTTTCGCTAATTTCTATCGGCGTTTCATTCGTAATTTCGGTCAAGTTGCTGCCCCTCTCACAGCTCTTACTTCTGTCAAGACGTGTTTTAAGTGGTCCGGTTCCGCCCAGGGAGCTTTTGATCTTCTAAAAGAACGTTTTACGTCCGCTCCTATCCTCGTTACTCCTGACGTCACTAGACAATTCATTGTCGAGGTTGACGCTTCAGAGGTAGGCGTGGGAGCCATTCTATCCCAGCGCTTCCAGTCTGACGATAAGGTTCATCCTTGCGCTTATTTTTCTCATCGCCTGTCGCCATCTGAGCGCAACTATGATGTGGGTAACCGTGAACTGCTCGCCATCCGCTTAGCCCTAGGCGAATGGCGACAGTGGTTGGAGGGGGCGACCGTTCCTTTTGTCGTTTGGACAGACCATAAGAACCTTGAGTACATCCGTTCTGCCAAACGACTTAATGCCCGTCAAGCTCGTTGGGCGTTGTTTTTCGCTCGTTTCGAGTTTGTGATTTCTTACCGTCCGGGTAGCAAGAACACCAAGCCTGATGCCTTATCCCGTCTGTTTAGTTCTTCTGTGGCTTCTACTGATCCCGAGGGGATTCTTCCTTATGGGCGTGTTGTCGGGTTGACAGTCTGGGGAATTGAAAGACAGGTTAAGCAAGCACTCACGCACACTGGGTCGCCGCGCGCTTGTCCTAGTAACCTCCTTTTCGTTCCTGTTTCCACTCGTCTGGCTGTTCTTCAGTGGGCTCACTCTGCCAAGTTAGCTGGTCATCCCGGTGTTCGAGGCACTCTTGCGTCTATTCGCCAGCGCTTTTGGTGGCCGACTCAGGAGCGTGACACGCGCCGTTTCGTGGCTGCTTGTTCGGACTGCGCGCAGACTAAGTCGGGTAACTCTCCTCCTGCCGGTCGTCTCAGACCGCTCCCCATTCCTTCTCGACCATGGTCTCACATCGCCCTAGACTTCATTACCGGTCTGCCTTTGTCTGCGGGGAAGACTGTGATTCTTACGGTTGTCGATAGGTTCTCTAAGGCGGCACATTTCATTCCCCTCGCTAAACTTCCTTCCGCTAAGGAGACGGCACAAATCATTATCGAGAATGTGTTCAGAATTCATGGCCTCCCGTTAGACGCCATTTCAGACAGAGGCCCGCAATTCACGTCACAGTTTTGGAGGGAGTTCTGTCGTTTGATTGGTGCGTCCGTCAGTCTCTCTTCCGGGTTTCATCCCCAGTCTAACGGTCAAGCAGAGAGGGCCAATCAGACGATTGGTCGCATACTACGCAGCCTTTCTTTCAGAAACCCTGCGTCTTGGGCAGAACAGCTCCCCTGGGCAGAATACGCTCACAACTCGCTTCCTTCGTCTGCTACTGGGTTATCTCCGTTTCAGAGTAGTCTGGGTTACCAGCCTCCTCTGTTCTCATCCCAGCTTGCCGAGTCCAGCGTTCCCTCCGCTCAAGCGTTTGTCCAACGTTGTGAGCGCACCTGGAGGAGGGTGAGGTCTGCACTTTGCCGCTACAGGGCACAGACTGTGAGAGCCGCCAATAAACGCAGGATTAAGAGTCCAAGGTATTGTTGCGGCCAGAGAGTGTGGCTTTCCACTCGCAACCTTCCTCTTACGACAGCTTCTCGTAAGTTGACTCCGCGGTTCATTGGTCCGTTCCGTGTCTCCCAGGTCGTCAATCCTGTCGCTGTGCGACTGCTTCTTCCGCGACATCTTCGTCGCGTCCATCCTGTCTTCCATGTCTCCTGTGTCAAGCCCTTTCTTCGCACCCCGTTCGTCTTCCCTCCCCCTCCCGTCCTTGTCGAGAGCGCACCTATTTACAAGGTACATAAGATCATGGACATGCGTTCTCGGGGACGGGGTCACCAATACTTAGTGGATTGGGAGGGTTACGGTCCTGAGGAGAGGAGTTGGGTTCCGTCTCGGGACGTGTTGGACCGTTCACTCATTGATGATTTCCTCCGTTGCCGCCAGGATTCCTCCTCGAGTGCGCCAGGAGGCGCTCGGTGAGTGGGGGGGTACTGTCATGTTTTGTCATTAATTATCATGTCTTGTCCCTGTGCTTCCCCTTCTATTCGTTTCCCTCTGCTGGTCTTATTAGGTTCTTTCCCTCTTTTTATCCCTCTCTCTCCCCCTCCCTCTCTCACTCTCTCGCTCTCTCTTCTCTCTATCGTTCCGTTCCTGCTCCCAGCTGTTCCTATTCCCCTAATCATCATTTAGTCTTCCCACACCTGTTCCCGATCCTTTTCCCTGATTAGAGTCCCTATTTCTCTCCTTGTTTTCCGTACCTGCCCTGTCGGATCCTCATCTATAATTCACCGTGCTGTGTCTATGTTTTGCCCTGTCGTGTCGTGTTTCCCTCAGATGCTGCGTGGTGAGCAGGTGTCTGAGTCTGCTAGGTTCAAGTGCCTTCCCGAGGCAACCTGCAGTTCTCGATCAAGTCTCCAGTCTGTTCTCGTCTTTACGAGTAGTATTATGCTTTTTGTTTTGTAAAGTTTCTTACTGGATTAAAAACTCTGTTTTCGCCAAGTCGCTTTTGGGTCCTCATTCACCTGCATAACAAGTTTGGCCGGGCGGCCAGCTCTCGAAAGAGTCTTGGTGTTTCCAAACTTCTTCCATTTAAGAATGATGGAGGCCACTGTGTTCCTGGGGAGACCTTCCATGCTGCAGACATTTTTTGGCACCCTTGATGTGGAAAATTGATGAGGAAAAGTTGTATTTAATCAATCAACTTTCCAAATGCACTGTAGGCTAGTCCTCTCTCACAGACCTGTCATTAACCTTCAGCTTATACAATCTCTTACTGTTTTTCTCAGACATCTCACAAACTACAGACTTCTTCTCTTAGACCTTCCACTTAAAAAATGGAGTATCCTTCACCGACTTCCATCATAAATTATATCTTACAGATCTCCCTCTCGCTATTACTCCATTCCACTCCATTCCTACAATACTGAGGACCCAGCCCAGCCCAGCTCAGGACAGCTCAGGACAGCTCAGGACAGCCCAGCCCAGCCCCGGACAGCCCAGCCCAACCCAAGACAGCCCAGCTCAGCCCAGCCCAGGACAGCTCTAGCCCAGTTGTGGCCTATGTGCCTTTACCATCTAATAGCCGTGACGTTCACGATCTGAGTGTCAGAGAGGGCTGAAAGGCTGTTCATTAGAGCCTGTCACACGCAGAGAAATAAAAGTCAGAACCACGGCTGGGACAACACAGCTGACGGGACAGGGAAACACAGAGCCGTCTCACATACTTCTAGTACTATTGCTCCACCCCACTGAGCTTTGATACGACGGTTGACTGCCTGCGGGATTTGTCGGAGATTTCAATTGATTGACGATTCAAGTTCATTATTTAAAGAATCATCAGATAAAGAGTACGTAATTAGATGTCTTTTAAAACACAATATTGTATTTGGGGGGAAAGCAGACTAAAGGAGGAGCTACAAAGTGGTGCAAATGGTGCAGTGTTCAACGGTCATGAGGTACAAATTCTAAAAGAAATCCTAATTTACCCGTGGTCTCAGCCTTTTCCCTCGGTTCTGCTTTAGTAGGGGGGAAAGACTGCAAGTCATTCAGTTCATATTCTGCCTCAACAACACTCTGGGCCTCGGGGTTGCAGTCTAAAAATAATATCTGGGTTGCAACGCTGTGCCGAGCCAACTTCCACAAACAAAAGTTTCAGGAAACCGCCTTTTCGCTGCATTGCCATGGTTACTCACCACACGCGCTGTGAGATAGGGGTGACTGGTCAAACTAAGAGCCCAAGACTCTCCTCTTCCCAACTTTAATACAACCCTGCTATAACTACTGACAGATGTGTTAAAGCAGACGTGTCATATCCCAGAGAAGGCCTACTAAGGCCATGACCCCCAGGTTATACACTATATCTAGAGTCAATACTACCACCTTGACACAAGTTATGTTGAAAGAAATACGCAATGCAATGTATATCAATGTATCTACATTACCTACTTACTCTGTATTAGTAATGGTGGGAGACAGGGCAATCATTTGGGCAAGAACCCTTCCACCTCCATCACTAGTGGCAGTGAGTTCAAAACACAACTACATTTTGCTACGTTTTGCTCCCCATTCAATGTGGATCACCATACTTTCTCCCTCTCTGTGTCCCTGCTCCTCCCCTCCGAACCAGGTTTCCCCAAATTCGCAGCCTCTGCGTGGTCTATAGCCTGTTAGTGTAGATAACGCGTCTGGTCATTAGAGCCTGTCTATTAGAGGCAGTCTATAATTATTTTGTGCCCCGGTTTAGGCCTCAGACAGACAGGCCACTCCTCCATGAGGAGAAAGGAGGTAGATGTAAATCCATATGTGATGTCGGCTTGACTGAAGCCGAAGGTGAGAGGAGGGAGGAACTAATGGGAATGTCAACAAGCAACAGGCCTTTGGAGACAAAGACTGTTCATGTTCAGAAACTGTGTGTGTACAGCAACAACATTGCTTTAAAGATTACGCTGATTTATATAGATTCAAATCTCCAGCGTGAATTATTCCACAAGCCTCTTTATTCATTATCTAAACCACTAATTATCAAATGGATTCATTCATTTAAATGTAGGCCTAAAACAGATTGTTGTGATGTAATGTTAACGTGCTTTTATAGGCATGCTCGTGACATTCTGAAAGAGCCTGTACTCAGAAAGCATCTCTGAGTGCTGATCTAGGATCAGGTCCTCCCTGTCCATATAACCTTATTCAGATGATCAAAAAGATAACACTAATCCTAGATCAGCATTCCTCCTAATTTTTAGACACTTCATGAATGCGGGCCCAGTGCTGCTTTTCATGAGCTAAGTGTCAATTGGCTGGACTTGGAAACTGATCTCCAGGAAGGCAGGTTGAGAGTTTAGCCAGGGTTGAACGCTCGTGAAACGAACAGGTCAGAACACATGGTCTACTTTAATGGTTTCGTGCAGCTGGAGAAAACAAATTCCATTTGGCAATTGGCTTGACAAAATTCCCAGTTGCACATTTACATACTGTAGATTCAGAGCAGAAGAGAGCCATATGCTAAGTGCTTCTCTCCGTGAGAGGGTAAATTAAATAGTGTAAGGAAAATAGAATAATGTTGTCACGGTTCATGAATCCACTGCCTCCCTCTCTCTTTCTCTTTCTCTTTCTCTCTCTCTCTCTCTCTCTCTCTCTCTCTCTCTCTCTCTCTCTCTCTCTCTCTCTCTCTCTCTCTCTCTCTCTCTCTCTCTCTCTCTCTCTCTCTCTCTCCCGTGTTTGTGTGGGCGTGGTTCCCAATCTCGGCCTGATTGTCTGCGCCAGCTGGAACCACTTATCTTCCCTTTATATGTTCTGTAACCAGTGTTTCTTGTTGTCAGATCGTTGTTACTTCCCTGAGGTTGTGTCGTTACTTCCCTGAGGTTGTGTCGTGTGTCAGTGCTCATCTCTCGCCGCCCTTGTGTGGATTATCTGCTGTGCTCCTTCCTTCCCACCCGGACACACTCCCCTGGATTTCTCAGCACGCTATCACCGGAAGATGCGCCCTAGTCCCTGGGTCGGATTCCGTCTGAGTACAGTCTGTCTGTCCTGTTGCTGCTGTAAATTGTATTCATTAAACCATCGTTGCTTGCATCTTGCATCCGCCTCTGTACTGTCACAGAACGATCTGACCAGACCATGGATGCAGCGAGTTCAACGAGTCTGACCGAATTCATTTCCCGCAGTATCACGAGAATGGATCAACAAGAGGAGAACATCTCGCGCACAAGATATCCGTCAACGGGGGGGGGAGGCGAATGGAAGACCGCGTTTAACACCCCCAGAGGGCACTTCGAATATTTGGTCATGCCTTTTGGGCTATCCAACTCCCCAGCGGTTTTCCAGGCACTCGTCAATGACGTGCTGAGAGATATGATTGATCAGTTCATATATGTTTACCTGGATGACATACTGATTTTTTCTTCTTCTCTCCAGGAACACGTTCAGCACGTCAGACGAGTGCTTCAGAGGTTGTTGGAGAATGGACTTTTTGTCAAGGCGGAGAAATGCATTTTTCATGCACAATCCGTTCCATTCCTAGGTTACATCGTCTCGACTGAAGGTATTCGCATGGATCCTGACAAGGTTAAGGCTGTGGTGGATTGGCCAAGCCCAGATTCCCGTAAGGCCCTACAGAGGTTTCTGGGATTCGCCAATTTCTACCGGCGTTTCGTTCGCAACTTTAGTCAGATAGTCGCGCCTCTTACCGCCTTAACCTCCCCCAGAGTGACGTTCAGGTGGTCCGATACAGCCGAGGCTGCATTCGCCAAACTCAAGAGACGCTTTGTTTCGGCTCCCATCCTCATAGCTCCCGATCCCTCGCGTCAGTTCGTGGTGGAGGTGGACGCTTCAGAGGTGGGGGTAGGTGCGGTACTTTCCCAACGTTCCTCTTCTGACGACAAGATGCACCCTTGCACGTTCCTTTCCCATCGGTTATCACCTGCGGAACGCAACTATGACATTGGCAACAGAGAGTTGCTGGCAGTGAAGTTAGCACTGGAGGAGTGGCGCCATTGGTTAGAGGGGTCGGGGGTACCTTTTATAGTTTGGACCGATCACAAAAATTTGGAATATATCAGAACCGCCAAGCGACTCAACTCCAGTCAGGCGCGGTGGGCACTCTTTTTCGGACGTTTTGACTTCTCTCTCTCGTATCGCCCGGGTTCCAAGAATGTCAAACCCGATTCCCTTTCTCGCATTTTTGACCATTCCGAACGCCCATCCACTCCCGAGTGCATCCTACCCGGGACCCTAGTGGTCTCCTCACTCACATGGGAGGTTGAATCGAGGGTCAAAATGGCCTTAGAAGGGGTAACGCCTCCGCCCGGTTGCCCGCCTAATCGGTTGTTTGTGCCGGAGGGGTGTCGGTCCGATGTTATTCGGTGGGGGCATTGCTCCAACGTAGCGTGTCATCCAGGAGTCAGCCGCACTAGCTTTTTGGTTAAGCAACGCTTTTGGTGGCCACTGATGGCTCGTGACATTCACAGTTTCGTCTTGGCTTGCTCGGGTTGTGCCACTGGGAAGACTTCTAATCGACCCCCAGATGGGTTACTCCAACCGCTGTCGGTCCCTTCGAGACCCTGGTCCCACATCGCGCTAGATTTTGTTACCGGCCTTCCACCCTCCCAGGGCAAGACTGTTGTTTTGACCGTGGTGGACCGGTTCTCGAAGGCGGCTCATTTTATTCCCTTGCCTAAATTACCATCTGCCAAGGAGACAGCGGTAACTGTCGTGGATCACGTCTTTCGCTTACATTGCCTGCCGATGGACGTAGTTTCTGACAGGGGGCCCCAATTTGTGTCCAAGTTTTGGCAAGAGTTTTGTAGGTTACTGGGAGTGAGTGTCAGCCTGTCTTCAGGGTTTCATCCCCAGAGCAACGGTCAAACGGAGAGGGCAAACCAAGATTTGGAGAGAGTGTTATGATGTTTGGTTTCTAAGAATCCCTCTTCCTGGAGTCAACAACTCTCTATGGTTGAGTACGCTCACAATTCGTTGCCAGTGGCAGCCACGGGTCTCTCTCCGTTTGAGTGTAGTTTAGGTTACCAGCCACCTATCTTTCCCAGTACGGATTCCGAGGTCACTGTTCCCTCCGCTCACGCTTTCATCCAGAGGTGCCGTCACGCATGGAGCAGAGCCCGTGAGACTCTTCTCCGGGTGGGGGCGCGCACCAAGGCTAAGGCCGATCGCCACCGGTCGAAGCCTCCGGTATAAGTCGTTGGCCAAAGAGTGTGGCTTTCTACTAAGAACATTCCACTCCGATCCGTTTCGAACAAGCTTGCCCCCAAATTTATCGGCCCGTTCAGAGTCACCAGGATCATTAGTCCGGTGGCGGTCCGGCTCAAGCTTCCTCCGGCATATAGGAGAATTCATCCTACCTTTCATGTGTCTAAAATAAAACCTGTGTTTCAGGCACGCATTATCTCGGTTCCCCCGCCGCCACGACTTGTTGATGGGGAACCCACCATTTCTGTCAATCGTATTTTGGACTCTAGAAGGAGGGGATGCGGATTCCAGTACCTGGTGGACTGGGAGGGTTACGGCCCGGAGGAGAGAAGTTGGGTACCTGCTAGGGACATTCTGGATCACTCCCTTATCGATGATTTCAATCGACAGGTAAATTCGCCACTGGCAACGAATTGTGAGCGGTTTGTCACGGTTTGTCACGGTTCATGAATCCACTGCCTCCCTCTCTCTTTCTCTCTCTCTCTCTCTCTCTCCCGTGTTTGTGTGGGCGTGGTTCCCAATCTCGGCCTGATTGTCTGCGCCAGCTGGAACCACTTATCTTCCCTTTATATGTTCTGTAACCAGT
Organism: Oncorhynchus gorbuscha; assembly: GCF_021184085.1. Classification (NCBI taxonomy): domain Eukaryota; kingdom Metazoa; phylum Chordata; class Actinopteri; order Salmoniformes; family Salmonidae; genus Oncorhynchus; species Oncorhynchus gorbuscha. The sequence goes on along the minus strand of NC_060173.1, from coordinate 45,825,520 downwards.
GTTTCTTGTTGTCAGATCGTTGTTACTTAATAATAATATATAATAATATATGCCATTTAGCAGACGCTTTTATCCAAAGCGACTTACAGTCATGTGTGCATACATTCTACGTATGGGTGGTCCCGGGGATCAGATGTGTTATTACTTCCCTGAGGTTGTGTCGTGTGTCAGTGCTCATCTCTCGCCGCCCTTGTGTGGATTATCTGCTGTGCTCCTTCCTTCCCATCCGGACACACTCCCCCTGGATTTCTCAGCACGCTATCACCGGAAGATGCGCCCTAGTCCCTGGGTCAGATTCCGTCTGAGTACAGTCTGTCTGTCCTGTTGCTGCTGTAAATTGTATTCATTAAACCATCGTTGCTTGCATCTTGCATCCGCCTCTGTACTGTCACAAATGTTGTTTGAGTCTACTTCCTGTGCTTGGCCCTCTTATGTTGAACATAATCAACGGCTTCCTATCCTCCAGATCTGTACCAAACCCATTAAACGTGGCAGTAATAAAGCCTCTCCTGAAGAAGCCAAACCTTGAACCGAAAAAATATTTTAAAAACTATCGGCCTATATCGAATCTCCCATTCCTCTCAATTTTTTTTGAAAAAGCCGTTGCCTTCCTGAAGACCATTAATGTATACGAAACGCTCAAGTCTGCTTTTAGACCCCATCATAGTACTGAGACTGTACTCATGAAGGTGGTAAATTACCTTTTAATGGTGTCAGACCAAGTTCTGTATTAGTCCCCGTGCTCCTAGACCTAAGTGCTGCCTTTGACACCATCGATCACCACATTCTTTTGGAGAGAGTGGAAACCCTAATTGGTCTACATGGACAAGTTCTTGCCTGGACTAGATCTTATCTGTCGGACAAGTCCCTGACAAATCAAGTTTAAGTTTCAGTGTTCCTCAAGGTTCCGTTTTAGGACCACTATTGTTTTCACTATATGTTATACCTCTTGGTGATGTCACTCGGAAACACAATGTCAACTTTCACTGGTATGCGGACGACACACAGCTGTACATTTCGACGAAACATGGCGAAGCCCCAAAATTGCCTACCCTGGAAGCCTGTGTTTCAGACATAAGGAAGTGGGTGGCTGCAAATGTTTTCCTTTTGAACACGGACAAAACAGAGATGCTAGTTCTAAGTCCCAAGAAACAAAGAGGTTGCCTCCTCATAATGTTGCAAAAATCAGATTTTCTTTTTAAATAAAAAAATGATGCAGAAAAACTCAGCCATGCTTTTGTCACTTCTAGATTAGACTGCTGCAATTCTCTACTCTCCAGCTATCCGGATAAAACACTAAATAAACTAGTACTAAATACTGCTGCTAGAATCTTGACTAGAACCCCAAAAATGGATCACTAGCCTCTCTAGACTGGCTTCCTGTTAAGGCTAGGACTGATTTCAAGGTTTTACTTCTAACCAACAAAGCATTACATTGACTTGCTCCTACCTATTGCTCCGATTATATGCTAGTTTCACAAGACGCAGACCTCCTTAGTGTCTTTAGAATTTCTAAGCAAACAGCTGGAGGCAGGGCTTTCTCCTGTAGAGCTCCATTTTTATGGAATTGTCTGCCTATCTATGTGAGAGATACAGACTCGGTCTCGACCTTTAAGTCTTTACTGAAGACTCATCTCTTCAGTAGGTCATATGATTGAGTGTAGTCTGGCCCAGGAGTGTGAAGGTGAAAGGCAAGGCACTGGAGCGACGTACTGCCCTTGCTATCCTGCCTGTGTGGCTCCCCTCTCTCCACTGGGATTCTCTGCCTCTGACCATATTACGGCGGCTGAGTCACTGGCTTACTAGTGCTCTTCCATGCCGTCCCTAGGAGGTGTGCATCACGTCGTGCCAGGCTTTTTTCTCTAAACTCGACTTGAGTGGGTTGAATCACTGGCGTGATCTTCCTGTCCGGGTTATATCCTGCCTGGTCGGCCCTGTCCGGGGTATCGTCAGACAGGGCCACACTGTCCCCCGACCCTCCCTGTCTCAGCCTCCAGTATCTATGCTGCAATAGTGCCGGATAGCTAGAATCAGCCTGTCCTATCTGGTGTAATCCTCCTGTCTTATCTGGTGTCCTGTGTGAACTTAACTGTGCTCTCTCTATTCTCCATCTCTCTCTTGGAGGACCAGAGCCCTAGGGCCATGCCTGCCTGGCTGTCCCCAGTTCACCTTGTCGTGCTGCTGCTCCAGTTTCAACTGTTCTGCCTGCAGCTATGGAACCCTGACCTGTTCCCCGGACGTGCTACTTTGACCCGGACCTGCTTTTTTTGAGCCCCTCCTTCCCTCTACCGCACCTAATGTCTCGACCTCTGAATGCTCGGCTATGAAAAGCCAACTGACATTTTCTCCTAAGGAGCTGACCTGTTGCACCCTCTACAACCACTGTGATTATTATTTGACCCTGCTGATCATCTATAAACACTTGAACATCTTGAACAACGATCTGGCCTTAACGGCCATGTACTCGTATAATCTCCACCCGACACAGCCAGAAGAGGACTGGCCACCCCTCAGAGCCTGGTTCCTCTCTAGGTTTCTTCCTAGGTTCTTTCCTTTCTAAGGAATTGTTCCTAGACACGTGCTTCTACATCTGCATTGCTTGCTGTTTGGGATTTTAGGCTGGGTTCCTGGATAAGCATTTTGTGACATCTGCTGATGTAAAGGGCTTTATCATTTATAAATGTAATTTGATTTGATTCGCACCATGTGAACTCAAAGTGGAAGTTCATCCAAAAGTTGCACTTCAAGCAAATGCTTCACATCTGGTGCTGCTTTTAGCTACCACTACTAGACTCTTATTCTGGTTCTACTGCAATAGTATTCTTACTACTATTACTGTACCTCGACTATCACTTCAAACAACCACTTTAACTTCTCTTTCGCTACCACAATTCCTATTTATCCGATGTAACTATTTACAGGCAGTCAAGTGGGTTAATCCAGGAGGCAGGCAGTCAGGTGGGTTAGTCCAGGAGGCAGGCAGTCAGGTGGGTAAGTCCAGGAGACAGGCAGGCAGGTGGGTCAGAGGCAGTCAGGTGGGTTAGTCAGGCGGTCAGGGAGGTTAGTCCAGGAGGCAGGCAGTCAGGTGGGTTAGTCCAGGAGGCAGGCAGTCAGGTGGGTTAGTCTAGGAGGCAGGCAGTCAGGTGGGTTAATCTAGGAGGCAGGCAGTCAGGTGGGTTAGTCCAGGAGGCTGGCAGTCAGGTGGGCTAGTCCAGGAGACAGGCAGTCAGGTGGGCTAGTCCAGGAGGCAGGCAGTCAGGTGGGTAAGTCCAGGAGACAGGCAGGCAGGTGGGTCAGAGGCAGTCAGGTGGGTTAGTCAGGCGGTCAGGGAGGTTAGTCCAGGAGGCAGGCAGTCAGGTGGGTTAGTCTAGGAGGCAGGCAGTCAGGTGGGTTAATCTAGGAGGCAGGCAGTCAGGTGGGTTAGTCCAGGAGGCAGGCAGTCAGGTGGGCTAGTCCAGGAGACAGGCAGTCAGGTGGGCTAGTCCAGGAGGCAGGCAGTCAGGTGGGCTAGTCAGGCAGGCAGGTGGGCTAGTCCAGGAGACAGGTAGGCAGGTGGGTTAGTCAGGCAGTCAGGTGGGCTAGTCCAGGAGGCAGGCAGTCAGGTGGGCTAGTCCAGGAGGCAGGCAGTCAGGTGGGTTAGTCAGGCAGTCAGGTGGGTTATTCCAGGTGGCAGGCAGTCAGGTGGATCAGTTAGTCAGGCAGTCAGGTGGGTTAGTCAGGCAGTCAGGTGGGTTATTCCAGGTGGCAGGCAGTCAGGTGGGTCAGTTAGTCAGGCAGTCAGGTGGGTTAGTCTAGGAGGGAGGCAGTCAGGTGGGTTAGTCCAGGAGGCAGGCAGTCAGGTGGGCTAGTCCAGGAGACAGGCAGTCAGGTGGGCTAGTCCAGGAGGCAGGCAGTCAGGTGGGCTAGTCAGGCAGGCAGGTGGGCTAGTCCAGGAGACAGGTAGGCAGGTGGGTTAGTCAGGCAGGCAGTCAGGTGGGTTAGTCAGTCAGGCAGTCAGGTGGGTTAGTCCAGGAGGCAGGCAGTCAGGTGGGTTAGTCCAGGAGGCAGGCAGTCAGGTGGGTCAGTCAGGCAGGCAGGTGGGTGGGTTAATCCAGAAGGCAGGCAGTCAGGTGGGTCAGTCAGGCAGGCAGGTGGGTGGGTTAGTCAGGAAGTCAGGTGGGTTAGTCAGGCAGTCAGGTGGGTTAGTCCAGGAGGCAGGCAGTCAGGTGGGTCAGTTAGTCAGGCAGTCAGGTGGGTTAATCCAGGAGGCAGGCAGTCAGGTGGGTCAGTCAGGCAGGCAGGTGGGTGGGTTAGTCAGGAAGTCAGGTGGGTTAGTCAGGCAGTCAGGTGGGTGGGTTAGTCCAGGAGGCAGGCAGGCAGGCAGGTGGGTTAGTCAGGCAGGCAGTCAGGTGGGTTAGTCAGTCAGGCAGTCAGGTGGGCTAGTCCAGGAGGCAGGCAGTCAGGTGGGTTAGTCCAGGAGGCAGGCAGTCAGATGGGTTAGTCCAGGCAGCAGGCAGGCAGGCAGTCAGGTGGGTTCGTCAGTCAGGCAGTCAGGTGGGTTAGTGCAGGAGGCAGGCAGTCAGGTGGGTTAGTCCAGGAGGCAGGCAGTCTCCTCAGCGAGCTGTGCAGCTGTGCTGCTGACAGATCTACGCAGGGCAGAGTGCATCCGCCCTCTCCAGCCTCTCACATCAAAGGGCCGTCCGCAGCTCTCTTGAAGCCCCCAGGCCCTCCTGCAGCCCCCCTGGCCCACCACTTCAAAAGGCCTCTCAGCGCATCCCAGGCAGATTCCCATCAAAGGCAGGGACGGCTGCTCACCCACTCATGCAGGCAGATATGATTAAAAGCATGTTATTGGAGGAAAGGAGGGAGGAGAGTGTATGGAAGAGAGGATAGAATATCTACACTCTTAGAAATAAGGGTATGGTTAGGGTACAGTAACAGGTACAACTAATCTAGTCAGTCAGTTCTTGCACGCCTTACTGAAATCGCTATTCTAGTTGAAATGGTTACGGTAGTCTCCTTACAATGTTCCTAACGCTGGCAGTCATTGTGAATGCAGGTTGCGGGTGAATAAAAATCCAACTGTTGGATAGATATCCTACCTCTGGCTGGATTCCAATAGGAATAACACATCACTTTGCAAGCCAGCATAATGTGACTTGCAGGTAGAGGAGACATCTTCTGGTTGGAAGATTTCTGGAAATGGGAGAGAATAAGCAGGAAATCCTTCAACCAGGATTCCTTGAAATTCTGGGAATTTTGGGAAAGTCACCAGAATTTTGCTGTCCTGATGTGGCCTGTATACGAGGAGTTTCAGGCCACTGTATTAGGGTAAAACTAGGCCTCAAAATAAGGCCTGATGAGATATGTAATGTATTGTCATAAAGAGTTTTGTTTTAATGATAACATTCACTTATGAACTAACTTGGTGAAGGCACTGAAAATAAACAAATTCAACAACCATGTCTTTGTCATTAACAAATACAGTTATGGGTCGTAACAATTCACTCGAAAAAGCAAGGCACAGAAATTATATTGGAGGCATAGCTGTCATTTAGTTATTTTTGGCCACCCGTGAGTGGAAGTATTGTACCAGTTTAAGTGGTCTATGGTAGAGGTACCTTTTTGTCACTTACTAGGAACATATGGCTTTTCTAAAAGAACACTTTTGTATCTGTGGACTATATGTAAGAAAGGTACTATCTGAGCTAGGAACTGGGGTACAATTATGAACCTATAACTGAAGGTACAAAGGATGCCCTTACAGGGTACCACCCCTGTGACAAGCAGTACCCCCTTTAAGAACAAATCGAAACCTTTATTTCTGAGTGTATCTCTGTCTCTCTCTTCCTCTGTCTCTCTATCCCTCCCTATCTCGGTCTCTTTTACTCACTCTATTCTCCCTCTCACATTCTCTCTCCCTCTTTCTCTAAAGAGAAAGAGGGAGAGGACTAAAGAGAAAGAGGACACTCTTTGCAGGGTGATTAATATGTCCAGCAGCAGGAGCTCAGAGATGGTGTAGTTTGGCAGGACTGTCTGGCGCTCTCTCCCCCAGACCCTGGTCAAGGTCAGGTCCCAGGTCATTTAATATAAGCCACAGGCTACACAGCCAATTCACACCTGAAATTGCCCCTCTGAGCTGCAAGTGTCCCTGAATAGCTGCATTGTTGTCCATCGGGAGTTTAGACAAGCACTGGTTCAATGAGAGCCTTAGGAGTTGGAATAATTTGACTAAATGCATGGGATTTGCAAATGTGGATTATCACTGCTGCTCAACCCCCATGGTCAGGTCCAGCTAGGAGGATTCCAGTCTCATCTGACCAGTTCAACCATCCATTTTCTTCATTAAAAACACCAGTTGAACCAGATACACTTCTTACATTTTCCAGTACAATACAGTGTTTGAAACAGTTTATCTTTGGTATGATATTATTCAGGTGTTTTCTTGGTTCACACAAACGCTTTAGATTCCGTCAATGTGTTCATTGTACTTAGCCATTTTCAGCATGTGTCTACATTTTCATTCATTTCATGCTTTGTTGCAGTTCATATGTGCAGCTTGTTGTTATTGAAAAGTGTCAACGGTGGTTGGGTCATGATACCTCCCTGCACATTATCCCAACTCATTAGAGTAAATGTCGAGACGTCAGAAGAATGTTTTATGGACTCTTGAGATTTTACTCCCAGCACAAGTCAGTCAGTGTTCTGCAATGCAGCCGGGAAGATAAGAGGTTTATATGCTTAAGGGGGGCAGGCTGCCTCAGAAAGGCTTAGGCCCAGTGTGGCGAATTAAATTGAATGCCCAGACAGAATTAGTTCTAAGCAGACTGAGACCCATTTTATGAAACTGAACAATTAGGAGGATTAAAACTAATAATTCAGCAGGGGGGGGGGGTGCAGCTGCATTATAGTTGCAACGGCAGCAACAACCAGGAGTAGGGGTGCTGGTGGTGAAGACGGGGACGGAGGTTTTTTTTCTGGTGCTTGTGTACGAAAAGGGACAACTGGCCGAGGTAAAATGAGCTTTGTGAGAGAGATAAACACAATCCCAAACACTATCAATTGTAGGTCTCACTCCTCAAACAGACAGTTGGAAAGGGTTGGGGATTTTATGATTTAGGGGGATGCAATATGTAAGTATAATATACAAAGTATTTTATTCTGTTTTAACAATATTTATACAATAAATGTTGTTATATACAATAGCATAATATTTGTACACAGTGCATTTAGTCAAATCCATTAAAAAAAAACTATTTTAAGCCAGTTGAGAAAATATGGTATAAGAGGGAAGGGATAGCCCACTGGCTGACTGGCTGGTTGACTCGCTGGCTGATTGTCTGGCTGGCTGACTGACCGGCTGACTGACTCGCTGGCTGGGGGCAGCAGCAGCCACAATCCCCCTGTCATCCACCTGTGTGTAAAAGGCCCTTTGTCAGAGCGGTCTAATTTGATCTGACTCACCCTACACATGTGGAACAGCTCAGCGGCTCCCCTCACTCCTACTGATTATACAGAGAGGGAGGGAGAGAGGGAGAGGGAGAGAGAGACGGGGAAAGAGGGAGGGAGAGAAAGGAAGCGTGCCATTAACAGTGAGCTGAGGGGAGTAGAGTGCCGAGAGTGGAGTGTGGGCGCCCAAGCGTGAGGCTGTCAGGGAGGGTCACCTCATACACACCCAAGGCTAGGCTAGCTCCCCAGACTCTCCTAAGTTTGAATTTAAGCGGACCCCAAGGAGAAATGATCCTAGTTTGCCGGTCCCTGGCACAAATAAGGTTGAGAAACATTAGTCTAACCAACCTCTACTCATCCCTAACCTCCCCCTTTTCTAAACATCGACCAAGAGCAACTCCACTCTCCCCTTCACACTGCCTAGAGGAGCCAGGGCTTTGCTTACATTATGGGTGTGGTAGGTGGACATGGGAGAAGTTGCCCTCGGTGTAGCTGCAGTTACAGTCGACCTGGGTAATGAAACACCTTAGATACTGGGAGAGATCAGCAGCCCTGTCAATCTTTCACTGGTGGTAATAAAGTGTTCCAGACAAGTATCACTAGAGTAAAGCCAGCTCACCCATATCACTCCTCTGCATTGAGCGGTTGGACTAATCCGAAGTCACACAAACCACAGCAGGACACATCACTCTGAGACCCCGAGAGACAAAGACATAGAACTGGTGAAAAACTCTATGTACACCGGATTTTCTCACCAACCGTATGCCGTTCTTATTTCTGCGGGTCCCGTGTGGCTCAGTTGGTAGGGCATGGCACTCACAATGCCAGGTTTGTAGGTTTGATTCCCATGGAGGACCAGTACAAATGAAGGAAAGACGTGGCACTCACTGCTGTAAGTCCCTCTGGATAAGAGCGTCTGCTAAATGACTTAAGTGTACTGGAAATATTTAATCCCCTCTCTAGTTCTGTCACCATTTGTAATTATAATTAAAGTACAAAGTGACCCGGATGAAGTTTATGTTTATTGTTACTCCAGAAAATAGTTGCTGAGCAACTAAACTCTATGACCCCACCTCAACATCTCTCGTTCTCCTTGCAATGCCCCTTTCATTCTCTCTCTCTCTCTCTCTCTCTCTCTCTCTCTCTCTCTCTCTCTCTCTCTCTCTCTCTCTCTCTCTCTCTCTCTCTCTCTCTCTCTCTCTCTCTCTCTCTCTCTCTCTCTCTCTCTCTCTCTCTCTCTCTCTCTCTCTCTCTCTCTCTCTCTCTCTCTCTCTCTCCACTTACCTCGCTTATAAAATATCCATTTATTCTATAAACATTTCTTTGGGAGGGGGGGTGGCACTTTCCAGTTTCCACTCGTACGACTTTGTCTTTGTCATGTTTTGTTTTGTCATGGGCCAAATTCTCTTAACTACTTACACCGCTTTTTCTATGCTCAAACGGCAAACAACAACGCACTTCAACAAGTGAAGAGGTTGGAGGTAGCGTTCCACTACATAGTGCTATTCACTGGTCTCCCATGTCAGCTCTCCCATCAGTGGGTGCATCGGGGAGAGGGAGCTACAGCGAGCTCCAGCATGGACTCCCAGAATTCAAGTGGGCTTCCCCTGGCCTGTTTGTTGCATGGGCTATTTACTAAAGCACGTCGGCACACACTAAAATTCCTCAACCCAATCCCCAAACCCACTTACCCCCTCTGGTCACCGACCGACAGACCGACAGACAGACAGCAGGACCTCTGGGGTCAAGACCAAAACGCTGACATGGCAACTCTAGTCAGACACAGCAGTAAGGAGGAGTGGACTCCCTCCAGACATGACAACTCTAGTCAGACACAGCAGTAAGGAGGAGTGGACTCCCTCCAGACATGACAACTCTAGTCAGACACAGCAGTAAGGAGGAGTGGACTCCCTCCAGACATGACAACTCTAGTCAGACACAGCAGTAAGGAGGAGTGGACTCCCTCCAGACATGACAACTCTAGTCAGACACAGCAGTAAGGAGGAGTGGACTCCCTCCAGACATGACAACTCTAGTCAGACACAGCAGTAAGGAGGAGTGGACTCCCTCCAGACATGACAACTCTAGTCAGACACAGCAGTAAGGAGGAGTGGACTCCCTCCAGACAAGTAGGACCGGGACATACACTTGATCCTGTCAGTATGAGTGGTGATGAGTGATCCTCTCAGCATGAGTGATGGTCCCATCAACGTCAAAGCCACATTATATTAGCCTCCTCTCTACTGCTGTTCATAGGTCATGGGATGTTATAATGAAGTTGTGATTGTGGGCATATGATTCTTTGGCTATTGCACCAGTCATGTGTATGCATTCACATTAAGTGTGATACCTTTAAATATCTAATGAAATCAAATGAGTGTACTCCATGTGTTCTGTGCACTGTTTGTGTGTGTGTGTGGCTGTGTGCACGCACACACATGGCCTTTTGAGTTTTGAAGCAGATATGATTGGATAATAAGAGCATTCAGTTTGGGAATTCCCAGTTTATGGTTGCTTGGACATCCCCAGGGTCATGGGTTTGTTTGTACACATATAATATGAAATAATAAGAAAATAATTCTTATTTTAATTTGTTTGTGGGATTTCCCCTAATTTCCACTTGAAATCTGTTTTAATTTATTTCGCAACAAAATTATTTTGTTTCAATGACAACACATGTTAGTTCAGGTCAAATTTTATTGCATGACCCAAAACAAACAAAATGAGTCAGAGGTACTTGGAAATACAATCATAAAATCATATCAGCTAACGACATTGGGGGAAATAACAATGCCTGCTTTCAGGCCCAAATGGCTTTTATATAGCTACTGGGAAATTTGGAAAAATAGAATCATTTTAGATTCTTGGTTTCATCCCAAAACAAAGAGTTTATTCAACCTTGAATCACATTTTCTCATATAGTCGAGTGCGTTAATGTGTAGAATTTAGAATTCGACTTTGTTTTGTCGTATTGTCCAGGGCCTAGTCAGTATACACAGTGTTGGGTCTTTTCCCAGTGTTCAAGGCCTATGGGTACGCTGTAAAGAAAAATCCTATTGTTTTTACAGTAAGGTCGTAGTGTTCTGCGTTAAAATAAATAAAACAAGCTACCTGTAAGATACTGTAAAAAAAAATTGAACAGTATGTTACCGTACGGCATTTTACAGTATCCAATTAATTTACAGTACCAATAACGCTACTGTTGTCATTTTACGGTAACAATCTTACTGTAAAGCCTTATAATGCATATTTCCCAGAGTGCCTTGCCTTTCGAATGAATTCTAGAGTTACCACCCATGTGACAGTATTTGTTAGTGACAGACTGTATTTGGTTGTTGCATTCATCCATGTTCAGTCTTGTGGCCTTCACTAAGTTGTAACGATTCTTGTAGGTGGAAGAAAGTGAAGAGGACCAAAGTGAAGCGTGGTACGTGTTCATGGTGTATATTTATTTTAACTCAGAACACTACGACCAAAATAACAAAAATAGACCAACAGGAAACAGTTCTGTCTGGTGCAGACACAGAGACAGAAAACAACTGCCCACAAATCATAGTGGGAACACAGGCTACCTAAGCATGGTTCTCAATCAGAGACAACAATTGACAGCTGCCTCTGATTGGGAACCATACCAGGTCAAAAGCAGAAATACAAAAATATAGAATGTTTCCCAACTCACGCCCAGGAACTAAGGTCAGGACGTGACACAAGTTCTTAAGCAAATCAAAATCATGGTTTACAGGCCACATCAGGTCTGCAAGTGGAGTTTCAAAATTCCAGTAACTTTCTCAAAATTCTCAGATTTCCCAGAAATCCTTGTTAAAAGATTTCGGATTTCCTGCTTATTCCTTCCCGTTTTCAGGAATCTTCCAACCAGATACTTTATATTGGGCAGACAGACCAGTTCCCTACCTCCTCCCGCTGCCACCTGCCTCCTCCATTTTTGCAGAAATGCTGTAATCAATTGGTTGTAATCTTGGATTGAGCAGAACTTTCCGTACAATTCCGATAACTCCATGAAAGCCATAACTCTACCATTGCCATTTACAATATCATTTAAAAACAAAACACCCTTTCCCATAAATACAGGTATTTTATCAAGCAGCACATTTGAGTTCAACCATAATATTTGTTGTAATATTTGTTCTATCTTTTCTGGGGGATGAAATTGAAATTGTAACCAGCTAGGAAATAATTGTTTGAAAAAGAGAGACACTTTGAACAAGGTTTCATTTTCAATTGCACAAAGGCAAAAAAAATCGGTTTGAGTGTGTCAAGAACGCTGCTGGGTTTTCCACGCTCAACATGGGCCATCATCCCCGTGAAACGCTTTCGACACCTTGTAGAGTCCGTGCCCCGACGAATTGAGGCTGTTGAGGGCAAAAGGAGGTGCAACTCAACATTAGGAAGGTGTTTCTAATGTTTTGTCCTCTCAGTGTATAGGGAATAGGGTGTTATTTGGGACACATCCCTAGCTTCTGTCCATCAAGTGTCAACTCCACTCTGCCAAACACTGTCTTTTCACAAAAAGCTCATGACAATCACGTGAGATGAGCCCAGTTACACAAACACAGCCGGCCCTATCCTCCACCTCCAACTCTCAAACAGTCTCTCTCCTCACTCAGACATTTTATTTGTCCACCCTCTCTTCAGTTCCCTATCCAATGATTTTCAGAGAGAAAACGGTCTCCAAGAAAAAAAGCTGTTACAGTTTTCTTCCAGTAAAACGATTTTCCTCTGAGATTTGCTGCAATTGTACCCTGAGCCATGAAGTTTCTACACTGAGTAAATATTGTGCATTCTTACAGTCGGCAGTAGGTCACAGTAATTTAGTACATCACTGTCCTAATATTAATTGAAAATGTCAGACTTCTATTTTTGCCGGGTCTCGTGCCCTCTTCTGAATAACATTGTTAGTGACACCAGAAAGAGTGTTCTCCTCACAGGCAGGGAGGGGTTCAGCCAGTCAGTCAGTAATCGGAGACCCAGGCAAGCTAATCTCGGCCCTGTTGTGGTGTGTAGAGAGACAAGGAATGGCCAGGGGTGCTGTGCGACGTGCAGTGTGTCTCTGCTCTGAATGTCTCTCTAGAGAGAGAGCCAAAGGAATCTGTATCTGCGTGCTACAATATCCTGTTTGGGCTCAGGCAGAGCAGACTGATCAGATCACAGGCTGTTTCAGGCCTCTCCTCTCCTCCGCACAGCCCAGCCTTCTGCTCATACATCACACTCACGACCTGTCGCCTGGCCTGGACCAAAACACCAGGCTCTGTTATTATCATTCTTGTTGTATGCACTTCTGCTCTGCAATGCTGCAACAAATCATGCAAGGTTTCTTTCCATGTTTATGTGATACATTATGTGAAAGGGAGAAAAAAGAGACAGTTGACTGCAAGCCAAAATGGAGACTCAGCATCAACAATATACAGTCAATAAAGGCGAAACAATAGTGTAAAACAACTTGTTTTCACCCAGAGCCAACTGTAGAAAGGGAGTGTCAGGGCTGGGGGGTGTGTGATAGGCTGAGGGATGACTGCTACTCCCGTGTGTGTGTGTGGGGGGGTTGCCTCTGTTTTTGCATGAAATGAAAATAGAGTTGTGACCGTCTGCTTCTCGAGCAGAAAAACAGTGCTGGCCAGTGGCAGGTACCTCACATCCCAACAGTGTGAGTGCACTTCCTGAAACTGACAACATTGTACGGGGGCCAACGTGACAGCGGTCTGCCAGAGAGAGAGAGAGAGAGAGAGAGAGAGAGAGAGAGAGAGAGGACGGAGAGAACCTTTTAGTCAGTGGTGTAGCTCAGTTTTCGTTAACATTTTTGCTATTCTAGATTTAGAACATAAAACAACATTATTAAAGCAAACATTATCCCTTAGGTCCAGCACAGCAAATACTTCAATTGTTTAAGCATATGCTGCAGAACAGTGATAAAAAAATATATATATCTGAATATTGGCATCGGTGCTGACAAACCACTGACAAAGTTGACGACAGATACTCAAAAAAGACATATTTTTGCCTCAAAAAAAACTTTTATAAATATTTTAAAAAGATGGAAAAAGGTTCATTTGAAAATCCACAGTGAAAACATATTTCACCACTCGGATGGTATTGACATTAGACATTTTTTTTCTCAGTTGCTTCGTGACCGTAAAAACCGAATTAAATGTAACATATCTGAACAAAAATGTATATTGTATCTTAATTTATCAGGGCGATGGAGTTGACAGTTTATGATTGTAAGCATGGTGATTCCAATATGTTTTGTTTAAATCTATGAAAAAGTAGAGAACTTTTATAGATGTGGTCTTTGAGCACTACATGTAATGAGGACATGAATAAAGGCTTCCTTATGGTGGAGCTGTCCCTGCTCATTCCTGATTCACTTTGGATTTTAACACCAATCTGACAGTGTTTACCAAATCTCCAGACAAATCTTTTGAATTTCAAACACTTAAAATGGAACATTCCAAAAACAAATATTTTCCATTTTCCCCTAAATGAAAATATTAACATCAAATAATGCAACAAAATATATATATTTTTAACTATAAATATAAATGAAAGGAAATGATCTTTAAACTGCAAAATTATCTCTCAGCCTCATGGCTTAATGTGTAGAATAGCAGACAATTAGCTCAGTGATTCTTGAAAGTCAGGAAATGTGGGGGTGGGGGTGGGGGCAAAGCTTGCACTACCCCAGTGCCTGCATCCTAATTCACTAGGGCTGACCTGTATCACTGGACTGTATTACTGGATTTTGTCACTGGACTGTATGAATGGGCTAATCCCATCACACACTGACTGGGTATAAGGGCTGGAAAGACAACAGGTACTGACGAGAGGCAGCAGGTAGCCTAGCGGCTAAGAGTGTTGGGCCAGTAACCGAAAGCTCGCTGGATTGAATCCTTAAACCGACTAGGTGAAAAATCTGTCAATGTGCCCTTGAGCAAGGCACTTAATGCTGTCATCAGTTATAGACTGTTATAGACTGTTCACAGCTTGAAAATAGTGCTGCAACTTCTGACACGAAAAGTGGATCCTTTTGGAAAGAAACAAAAAAATATGTATTTGATAGAAAAAAATTGAAAAATATGGTTTTGATAATAAATGATTTTGTGTAATTCCTCTCTGCACAAACTGAGGGAAAATAGTTTTAGACGTTTAATAATGAATTCCTTGCAGTGGCCAGGGAGAGGGCTTGACCGAGTTGGGCAGGCCCACCCTTACAAACCCTGGAAAACACTTAACATTGACATTTCCACTTTCACTCAGTGCTGTGCTGCTTAAAGGCACAGTGCAATCAAAAACGTGATATCCCAGTGTTTTATATATACTTCCACACTATAAGGTTGTAATAATCCTGAGAAAGTGTGAAAATTATTATAATGCCCTTTTTAATGTAAGAGCTATATGAAAAGACCACCTGAAACTTAAGCCTGTTTTGGTGGGATGGAGTTTTGGCCCACCTGGTGACATCACCAGGCGGTAAATGAGTTAATAGGCCAATCAGAAAGAGAGTTCCAAACCTCTCTGCCATTGACAGCTAGTTTTCCATTTCTCCTTCCACATTCCGACCACTCCCAGACAGTCCTAGCAAAATGTCTAATCAATAGGAAGCCATTTTTGTTTCTTTTTGACAATTTGAATTGAAAACAAACCCAGTAAGGTACATAAATTGTTAGCCAGAAATGATTTTATATTGAGAAAAAAACATCTGCATTTGACATTTTTCCTTTTATTCACTCTGGAAATCTGGCACGGCAACAGTACGATTGAATGAATCCACAATATACCAAGGACAAAAACAAAACCATATCTTAAATGATTGTGTTGTGTAACTCAATATGAGTGTGAAGCAGATGAGTCTGGTGGGATGAGCTATGGGAGGATGGTTTGATTGTAATGGCTGGAATAAAACTCATGGAAAGGAGTCAAACATGTGGTTTCCATATGTTCTATGTGTTGGACTCCGTTCCATTGATTCCATAGCCATTACAATGAGCCCGTCTTCCTATAGTTCCTCCCACCAGCCTCCTCTGGTGTGAAGATAATTCCGTGCAGTGAGGAAGGATGCAGCGAGAGCACAGCCTGGTGCTGACTGAAGAGATTTCTCGTCGTCTAACTCTGTTCCCCTCCCCCACTTCATAGTAAGCTACTGCTGATGTTTGGCCTTTTTCACTCCCATGTTTGTTTTTGGAGTTTCTGCCTAGAAGAACCTTTATTTTTCTCAGGGGAAGGAAGTATCAGCCAAAATAGCATTGCTACTATGAATCGTTTCAATGGTATTTCAGTAAATAGTATTTTGTCCCAGTGTATAGAAAGATGATGAACCTTTCTGTGTACTAAAAGAGGGACACTAGGCACGCTGGTGAGTATGCCCTCCTCATGCTAATGACATCAGGCTGTCTAGTGTCCAATGGTGTTTTCCATTCCTCACCCTCATGACTCATAGAGCACCCCTTCCCAAACAAAGTTCTCACATGAAGACCTGGAAATATAACATCTTTTGTGAGACACCGTTAGCACAATATACAGTACAAACCAAAAACACTTGATAATTCAGTCATATAGCTAAATGTACCTAGAAGCCTTTCCACCCCTGTACCCTGGGTCTGGCTGGGTCTTATAAAGTTGCCTCACTGTGGACCCCACAGCTATCAAAGGACTCTGCCCTCACTCCTTCAGTGAGGGGAGTTAACAGGAAATATAATGATAGCCTGGACACTTCCTGGGCCTCTGTGGCAGCCATAAAAGCCTTAACAGTCTGTGTCAGTCCACCCCAGACCCCGACCCAGTGAACTGCATAAAGCACGGTGCCATGTAACAACCTCTGATAATAACACATTCATAAACCATACATAATCCATTCATAAACCATACATAATCCATTCATAAACCATACATAATCCATTCATAAACCATACATAATCCATTCATAAACCATACATAATCCATTCATAAACCATACATAATCCATTCATAATCCATTCATAAACCATACATAATCCATTCATAAACCATACATAATCCATTCATAAGCCATACATAATCCATTCATAAGCCATACATAATCCATTCATAAGCCATACATAACACATTCATAACCTATACATAACACATTCATAAGCCATACATAACCTATACATAACACATTCATAACCTATACATAACACATCCATAACCTATACATAACACATTCATAACCTATACATAACACATTCATAACCTATACATAACACATTCATAACCTATACATAACACATTCATAAGCAGTGCATGATCATTTTACCACTATGTGCTTCACCTTTTCCCATTTGCCTCAAAAGGGGCAACCATCCATTTTTGGACTTAAAAATGAACAATCTGTACCCATTGATTCTTGAACAATATAACTTGTTAATGATTTTGAGAGTGGTTAAATGTATCCATACACACTTTGTTATTGTTTCTACTGCTGACTGCCCCTATAAACCAAACATTTCATTTAAAAAACCCTGTGAAGTGAAACTTGACTTTCATCCATCAAAAGATGCTTCAGATTCAGCTTCAATCCCAATGTTCCCGACCAAAGACAGCGTTTTTTAATAAAGGATTCAAAGAAGCCATAAAGTTACAGTAGCATGCTGGAAAAGACTTTACAGCACATATACACTTGTAGGAGAAAAGTGGCAGCTTTTCAGCACTCGGAGAGACTTATTTAGAAGGTTATTAGTCCCACTTCCAGCCCCAGCTCCTGGGAGGGCTATCATTAGGCTGGACTTGAGCCTGGGTGTATGTTTGGCTCCCATTAGGAGCCGTGGAAAATAGACTACTTCTAGGGGACTGTGTGTGGGGGGGCATAGGGGAGTACTATATAAGGCCACAGCTAGATTACCTGTTCGGTTCCCCTCAATGATCTAGAGCACGTGTCAACCTCATTCCACGCAGGGCCATCTGTCTGCGGGTTTTCGCTCCACCCTTGTACTTGATTGATGACTTAAGTTCACTGGTGAATTAGGAACTCTCCTCACCGGGTTGTCTAGGTCTTAATTGGACACAAATTGAAAGGACAAAAATAAAACCAGCAGACACATGGAATGAGTTTGACAACCCTGATCTAAAGCTTTTCAAATCAAATCAAATGTTATTGGTTGCATACACATATTTAGCAGATGTTATTGCGGATGTACCAAAATGCTTGTGTTCCTAGCTCCAGCAGTACAGTAGTATTCAACATTTCACAACAATACACACAAATCTAAAAGTAAAATGAAATTAAGAAATATATAAATACATGTATTAGGACAAGCAATGTCAGAGTCTGTAGTGTATATATATATATATATATATATATATATATATATATATATATATATATATATATATATATATATATATATATATATATATATTTGAATAGGATGGCATTGACTAGAACACAGCATATACATATGAAATGAGTAAAACATGTCAGCATTATTAAAGTGACCAGAGATTCCATGTCTACGTACACAGGGCAGCAGCCTCTAAGGTGCAGGGTTGAGTAACCGGGTGGTAGCTGGCTAGTGACAGTGACAAAGTTCAGGGCAGGTTACTGGGTGGAGGGCGGCTAGAGATGGCTATTTAATTCTGATGGCCTTGAGATAGAAGCTGTTCTTCAGTCTCTCGGTCCCAGCTTTGATGCACCTGTACTGACCTCCCCTTCTGGATGATAGCGGGGTGAACAGGTTGTGGCTCGGGTGTTTGACGTCCTTGATGATCTTTTTGGCCTTCCTGTGACATCCGGTTCTGTAGGTGTCCTAGGGAGCTGGCATCGCCCCCCTGGTAATGCGTTGGGCAGACCGCACCACCCTCTGGAGAGCCCTACGGTTGCGGACGGTGCAGTTGACGTACCAGGGGGTGAACCAGCCCGATAGGATGTTCTTAATGGTGCATCTGTAAAAATGTGTGAGGGTCTTAGGGGCCAAGCCACATTTCTTCAGCCCCTTGAGTTTGAAGAGGTGCTGTTGTGCCTTCTTCACCACACTGTCTGTGTGGGTGGACGATTTCAGATTGTCAGTGATGTGGACGCAGAGGAACTTTAAGCTTTTCACCTACTCCACTGCGGCCCCGTTGATGTGGATGGGGGCGTGCTCCCTCTGCTGTCTCCTGAAGTCCACGATGAGTTCCTTCATTTTGTTGACATTGAGGCAGAGGTTATATTCTTGGCACCAATCCGCCAGGGCCCTCACCTCCTCCCTGTAGGCTGTCTCGTCATTGTTGGTAATCAGGCCTACTACTGTTGTGTCATCTGCAAACTTGATGATTGAGCACGCACCCTTGTTGGGCCCCTGTGTTGAGGATCAGCGTAGTGGATGTGTTGTTTCCTACCTTCAACACCTGGGGGAAACCCGTCAGGGAGTCCAGGACCCAGTTGCACAGGGTGTGGTTCAGACCCAGGGCCCCGAACTTGGAGAGTAATATCGTGTTGAAGGCTGAGCTATAGTCAATTAACAACATTCTTACGTAGATATTCCTCTTGTCCAGATGGGATTGGGCAGTGTGAGGTGCGTTGGCGATTGCATCGTCTGGGGGCTGTATTGGGGTGTTATGCAAATTAAATTAAGTCTAGCGTGTGAGGTAAGGTGGATGTGATATGGTCCTTAACTAGCCTATCAAAGCACTTCATGATGATGACAGATGTGAGTGATAGTAATTTAGTTCTACCTTTTATTTCTTGGGTACAGGAACAATGGTGGACATCTTGAAGCAAGTGGGGTCAGCAGACAGGGATAGGGAGAGATTGAATACGTCCGCAAACATTCCAGGACGCGGATAGGGAAGCCATCAGGGCAGCCATGCTTAAATGTCCTACGTCAGCCATGGAGAACGAGAGTCCATGGTTCTCGAGAGCGGCCCGCGTTAGTGGCACTGTGTTATCCTCAACACGGGCGAAGAACGTCGGTGTCCGTGACTTGGCTGGTTTTCCCTTTGTAATCCTTGATTGTCTGGAGTCCCTGCCACATACGTCTCATGTCGGAGCTGTTTAATTGCGACTCCACTTTGTCTCTGTACTGACGTTTTGCCTGTTTGATTGCCTTACTGAGGGAATAACTACACTGTTTGTATTCAACCATATTCTCAGTCACCTTGAAGTGGTTAAATGCGGTGCTTCGTGCTTTCAGTATTGTGCGAATGCGGCCATCTATCCACAGTTTCTGGTTTGGGTAGGTTTTAAAAGTCACAGTGGGAACAACATCCCCATACTCTTCCTGATTAACTCAGTCACCGTGTCAATGTATACGTCAATATTATTCTCCGAGGCAACCCGGAACATGCCATCCCATCCCATTCCGCGTGATCAAAACAATTGAAGCATGGATTCGGATTGGTCAGACCAGCGTTGAATGGACCTTAGCATGGGTACTTCCCGTTTGAGTTTCTGCCTACAGGCAGGGAGGAGCAAAATGGAGTCGTGATCTGGTTTGCCCGAAGGGAAGGTGGGAAGGGGCCTTGTAGCCATCCCGGAAGGGAGAGTAACAATGTTAGAGAGTTATTGAAACACAAGTACTACATGCAAACATAAATACTTTATTTTCTTAAGTACTCAGACCCTTTGCTTTGAGACTCGAAATTGAGCTCAGGTGACTCCTGTTTCCATTGATCTACAACTTGATTGGTGTCCACCTGTGGTACATTCAATTGATTGGGCATGATTTGGAAAGGCACACCCCTGTCTGTATAGGGTCCCACAGTTGACAGTGCCATGCCAGAGCAAAAAGCAAACCATAAGGTCGAAGTAATTGTCCGTAGAGCTCCGAAACAGGATTGTGTCAAGGCACAGATGTGGGGAAGGGTACCAACATAAATGCTGCAGCATTGAAGGTCCATAAAGAACTCATTTGCATCATTCTTAAATGGAAGAAGTTTGGAACCACCAAGACTCTCCCTAAACAGACCAATCAGGGGAGAAGGGCCTTGGTCAGGGAGATGACCAAGTACCCAATGGTCACTCTGACAGAGCTCCAGAGTTCCTCTGTGGAGATGGGAGAATCTTCCAAAAGGACAATCGCTGCAGCACTCCACCAATCAGGTGAAGCATGGTGGTGGCAGCATCATGCTGTGGGGATGTTTCAGCGGCAGGGACTGGAAGACAAGTCAGGATCGATGGAAAGATGAACGGAGCAAAGTACAGAGAGATCCTTGATGAAAACCTGCTCCAGAGCCCTCAGAACATCAGACTGGGGGCGAAGGTTCACCTTCCAACGGGACAATGACCCTAAGCACACCCAGTCAAGGGTTCTGAATACTTTCCGAATGCACTGTATCTAAAGTACAAAACACAACACCATGATGTATGCAGATGTAAATGTTGATGCAGTGTCAAAGTGTTAATTGTGCAGTGGTAAATTGTATCATAAAAGTGGATGCGTGGGTGTGATTCTAAATGACCTCAGTGAGTATTCTACAGGATGCTTGGTTGGGAGAAACTATGCCGCAGTTCCAATGAGGATTTACCCCAGTGTTTTAACCAAAATAATCATTTCTGTTTCCATCTAGGCGGGCCGGCACCCGTGTCTCACTGGGCCATGGTTCCGGCGGACCAGCTCTCACTTGGAGTCAAGGCACTCAGTACTTTGCAGCTGGCATTTACATAACAACGGCTAACTGTGAACTTTAACAGCGTCTCATGAAAGCAACAGTCTTGAATGACGCAGAGGTTCATAATTCTGCTCGCCACAAGTCTTTGTCACACTCCTGATGGGAAAAAACAATAGGCCGTGGCTGCAGATCCAACATTTGTCTGACCCCCCCCCCCCCAGACTAAAGGTCCTGAAGTGGATCATTTTCTCTGCATCTGTTTATCTACCTCTACTTTACACATTTTTTTTGTGGTCTCCTTCCTTTTACTGTTAATTGTGAATGATAATTCTTCAAGTTTTACTGGTGAAATGTCCGTGCAGCAACTGCAAATAAATCCAATTGATCTCAATCAGTGTCATGGGGATATGCATTTCCAGTGTTGTTTTGAATTGTCGAGCAGATGGTGGTAACAGACTTTAGCATAGCCTGCCTATGTATTTTGCCTAGTAGTGAGCGCAGTTGAATTTTGGCCACATGAGAGAAAAATGCAGTGGTGTTTTAGTCTTACAGTAAACGTTATTCCATGTCATTATATTCCGTTATGTACGAATACTATCATTATGTGATCTTGCAGATGTTGATCCAGCTTTGATCGAACTTCATTAAACAAGAACGATTCGCCAGAGTAGAATGATCTCTACGAGTAAAGCAGAGACTGTGTATAAAGTATAGAAAAAAAACACATGTGCGGAAGCTTCGGGATCTTTACCCCGGGGGGGGGGGGGGGAGCTTACATTAACATAAAACACTGGCGGCCCACTGGTGTGGGGGTAAGTCTCGTTGGAAATGCACCATAACTAACTCGCTGCTGCTGTGCGTCAGTTTGGAGCAGTTATGTCAAGTATTAATGAGATACTATGTTCCTTCCAGGGCCCACGCAATAAGTTTAAGGGCTGGCAATGTAGCACCCATCTGTGTGTATACAGTACAACAGGCCTAATTCTGAATCTGTGAATGGTTCCATACACAAATCTGCTGTGTAATCTGACTGAGGGCTGCGTAGCTATATGACACTGGCCTCAATCAAAGAGCTCTCCTGGCATTCAAAATATTCCAACATTTTTCATTCTTCAATGAAAGACCTTGTGATTGCTTTACACATTACTGGTATCATATTTGATTCGTTTCATGGTGTTTCAATGATACACTTCTAGCATTTTTGTTGTTGTTGAAGAATCATAAAAAATTACACGTAAAAAAAAACTATCCCCTCCCAGGGTTTATTCAGCCAGGTGGGGCTTGCTCTTAACACAAGTGTGACTGACACACACACACATCCCGTGTGGTCAAGGCTGCTCTGGGCAGCCCCCCTCCTCTTCAGGGTTCCAGCGGGAATCCGCCCTGGCCCAGCATCTCTCTGCGTGTTGTGAGAGAGAAACCACAGGGCCCCATGGACCAGCTCCATCAACAGGCTCCTTATTCAGCCCCCAGCCTGAACACTGGGCCCTCTGACGGAGCCCAGGCACCTGGCCGCGGAGCTGAGGAACGCGGGAGACATCAGAGGCGGGCAGCGGCGAGGTTGCCACACCTGAATAAACCCTCCTGGACCACATCAATGCCAGGACTGGGCCACCTGAAACTGCTCCCCAGGCTGCCAAAGCCCCAGCCCCAGCACCGGGCCAGCATAGCTACGGCCAGCAGCGCATAAACAGCTCCACTCAGGTGCTTCTGTGTGCCACTGTTTTCATTACTGGGAGTGGAAACCGAGCCCAGTGGAGAGGAAGAGACACAGAGGAAGGGATGGAGTAGTATTTATACAGGTGTTTCAAATAGGTTGAGCCGCGTGCGAGATACACCTCTGAAATAGAGTGGATTTGTTCTAGTCTGTAACTCCTTTCTCAGAAGTCCAGCTTTGTGGACCTATGGGAGCCAGGCCTGCTCAGAAGATTAGGAGGTACTGCTGTAAGACACAGTTCGACTTCACATACAGCAGAGGTCGGCAACAGGCAGCCTGCGGTCCAAAACGGGCTTTATTTTTTGAGCCCCTTAAAAGTTGTTAGTAAAAGAAGAACAAATATACACTACCCTTCAAAAGTTTGGGGTCACATAGAAATGTCTTTGAAAGAAAAGCACATTTTCTGTCCATTAAAATAACATTGAATTGATCAGAAATTCAGTGCAGACGTTGTTAATGTTGTAAATGACTATTGTAGCTGGAAACGGCAGATGTTTTATGAAATATCTACATAGGCGTACAGAGGCCCATGTTTCAGCAACCATCACTCCTGTGTTCCAATGGCATGTTATGTTAGCTAATCCAAGTTTATCATTTTAAAAGACTAATTGATCATTAGAAAACCATTTTGAAATTGTGTTAGCACAGCTGAAACCTGTTGTCCTGATTAAAGAAGCAATAAAACTGGACTTCTTTAGACGAGTTGAGTATCTGGAGCATCAGCACTTGTGGATTTGATTACAGGCTCAACATGGCCAGAAACAAATAACTTTCTTCTGAAACTCAGGAGTCTATTCTTTTTCTGAGAAATGAAGGCTATTCTATGAGAGAAATTGCCAAGAAACTGAAGATCTCGTACAATGCTGTGTACTACTCCCTTCACAGAACAGAGCAAACTAGCTCTAAGAAAAAGGAGTGGGAGGCCCCGGTGCACAACTGAGCAAGAGGACAAGTACATTAGAGTGTCTAGTTTGAGAAACAAACACCTCACAAGTCCTCAACTGGCAGCTTCATTAAATAGCACCCGCAAAACACCAGTCTCAATGTCAACAGTGAAGAAACGACTCCGGGATGCCTTCTAGGCAGAGTTCCTCTGTCCTGTGTCTGTGTACTTTAACCCATCTTAATCTTTTCTTTTTTATTGGGCAGTCTGAGATATTGTTTTTTCTTTGCAACTCTGCTTAGAAGGCCAGCATCCCGGAGTCGCCTCTTCACAGTTTCTCTCTCCACTGTTTCTCAAATATATATACAGTCGTATGAAAATGTTTGGGCACCCCTCTGAGGCTGCATAATAATTTACTCTGTCATCACAGAAAATGATCACAGTGGCATGCCATTCATTTTCTAATAAAAGCTGAGTACTGGGGTATTGTCCAGACAAAGATTTTTAGTGTAGCAACATTAAGTTGTATGAAATTAAATCAGATGTGAAAAAATAGGCTATGCAAAAATGTGGGCACCCTTGTCATTCTGTTGATTTGAATACCTGTAACTACTTAGCACTGATTCATTGGAACACACAATTGGTTTGGTGAGCTCATTAAGCCTTGAACTTCATAGACAAGTGCATCAAATCATGAGAAAAGGTATTTAAGGCCAATTGCAAGTTGTTGTTCTCTTTGACTCTCCTCTGAAGAGTAGCAACATGGGGGCCTCAAAACAACTCTCAAATGACCTGAAAACAAAGATTGTTCAACATTATGGTTTAGAGGAAGGCTGCAAAAAGCTATCGCAGAGATTTAAGCTGTCAGTGTCCACTGTGAGGAACATAGTGAGGAAAGGGAAGACCACAGGCACAGTTCTTGTTAAGGCCAGAAGTGGCAGGCCAAGTAAAATATCAGAGAGGCAAAGGATGGTGAGAACGGTCAAAAACAGCCCACAGACCACCTCCAAAGACCTACAACATCATCTTGCTGCAGATGGTGTCACTGTGCATCGTTCAACAATTCAGCACACTTTGCACAAGGAGAAGCTGTATGGGAGAGTGATGCGGAAGATGCCTTTCCTGCACACACGCCACAAACAGAGTCTCGTGAGGTATGCAAGCGCACATTTGGACAAACCAGCTTCATTTTGGAATAAGGTGCTGTGGACTGATGAAACAAAGATTGAGTTATTTGGTCATAACAAGGGACGTTATGCATGGTGGCAAAAGAACACAGAGTTCCATGAAAAACACTTGCTACCCACAGTAAAATTTGGTGGGGGTTCCATCATGCTGTGGGGCTGTGTGGCCAGTGCCGGTACTGGGAATCTTGTTAAAGTTGAGGG
This sequence comes from Oncorhynchus gorbuscha, assembly GCF_021184085.1. Taxonomy (NCBI): domain Eukaryota; kingdom Metazoa; phylum Chordata; class Actinopteri; order Salmoniformes; family Salmonidae; genus Oncorhynchus; species Oncorhynchus gorbuscha. The sequence goes on along the minus strand of NC_060173.1, from coordinate 45,800,544 downwards.
TCACATGGATTCCACTCAATATCAGCAGATTCTTGGGAATAATGTTGAAGAATGAGTCACAAAGTTGAAGTTACGCCAGGGCTGGATATTTCAACAAGACAACAACCCAAAACACTGCTCAAAATCTACCCGGACATTTATGCAGAGGAACAAGTACAATGTTCTGGAATGGCCATCCCAGTCCCCAGACCTGAATATTATTGAGAATCTGTGGGATGATTTGAAGCGGGCTGTCCATGCTCGGCAACCATCAAACTGAACTGGAGATGTTTTGTGAGGAGGAATGGTCCAAAATACCTTCATCCAGAATCCAGACACTCATTAGAGTCTATAGGAAGCATCTAGAGGCTGTTATTTTAGCAAAAGGAGGCTCTACTAAATATTGATGTGATTTTTCTATTGGGGTGCCCAAATTTATGGACCTGTCTAATTTTGTTTTGATGCATATTGCACATTTTCTGTTAATCCAAGAATCCTAATTTCACTACTGAAATATTACTGTGTCCATCAGTTATTTGATAGATCTAAATTAAATTGCTGATCCAAACACCCAATTATTTATAAATGGAAATCATGGAAATTGTCAGGGGTGCCCAAAATATTTCATATGACTGTCTATATATATATATATATATATTTTATAAACATTTTTTCATTTGTTTAGACTAATATCATCAGGAATTCAGCTAACAAATAGTTTAATTTAGAAAATATATATATGTTTTATTGTGTCTCAATATAGGTTATGAAATAGTTGTTATTTTCAAATACAATCTGTTTTTGGGCCGAGTTATGGTCAATTTGCAGTGTAAAATTCTTATAATTATGTTCCTGCCAGCCGACCAAATCTAGTTGCCTACCCCTGACATACAGTACACTATACTGACTGACTCTGATGACCAAATCTAGTTGCCTAACCCTGACATACAGTACACTATACTGACTGACTCTGATGACCAAATCTAGTTGCCTAACCCTGACATACAGTACACTATACTGACTGACTCTGATGACCAAATCTAGTTGCCTAACCCTGACATACAGTACACTATACTGACTGACTCTGATGACCAAATCTAGTTGCCTAACCCTGACATACAGTACACTATACTGACTGACTCTGTTGACCAAATCTAGTTGCCTAACCCTGACATACAGTACACTATACTGACTGACTCTGATGACCATTGACCCTAGGATGACGTTTTTTACCCCCACAAAGATATTAACTATTAATATAATAATTAATTATCCCCCTAGACACTGATGCTAATCTCTCATAAGAATAAAAGTGATGGAATGATTTGTGTGTAAATATATTGGTTCATAGTGTATTTTACATTTTAACCCCAGGTCACCTTTTCATTGCAGCTTTTCTACACAATCATTCAAATGAATGGTGGTTCATTTAGTTCCCCAAAAAGCTGATAAAAGCTTACAAAAGTGTAATGAACAAAATATATTATAACAGCTATGGATCAAAACACTGTAATTGTCAGTAATATAGTTTAGTGTAATTATTAATACTCCTTAGGCTTAATCGTGACAAATACAACAGTCATTTAGCTGATATCTCCTTCCCCAAAACAAAGGGAGAGCAAACATGACATCATCAGAGTTCTGCGAGGCATGATGCAAAAAAAACAAAAGAAAACAGGCAATTTCCTGAGTTTATTATTCTTTTCAATCTCTCTCTTTTTTTAATATCGTTTCAGTTACATTTTGCCGTGGTAGGGACGGGCTGTACCAGGGGAAAAAAGAACAGAGTCTTCCTGCCAAAAGCGAGCCTGGACGATCTGTTAGTTTAACATCTCACTGCATAGGAAATCTATGAACTGCTGCTGAGCCTGAAGAAATACACCAGCAGCATGAATGCATTTACTTGGTGCTCAGACCTGCACTATACATGCTCTTACCACACAACCAGGGCTTTTGTGTGGGGAGTGGGGACGCTACAATGTTTTGGGACTGTGCATAGTACAAAACAAAACAAACACAATACCACATACAATAAACACACGCAATAAAATCAAGAAAAATGTTCTTCTCGCCTCCCATACGATGCTCTTGTACTTCGTAGCCCCGGTATTTACTCTAGACTAGACGTACTACTGTTGATGTTAGCGAGAGTATTTTTTTTATGCAGCACTATTTATCTACTGTAAGTGAGGATCTTTATTTTATTTTAACATTTCCAATCGGACTTTATTTACTGCTTATAGCTGTGATTTGAAATCCGCGGTGAGAGATCATAAAGGGGCATTCCTCCAGTGAGGATCCCTGCCCATAAACCCTAAGCCTCCACCCCTGGGGAGTAAACACGGGGCTTTAACGACAACACGCACAGGGCTTTCATTAATGCTGCCCGGCCAGTGTCAGCCCCAAGTAAATGTACTCTTTAATTAAATACTTTATGGAGGGGCATTTTATTGCCTTGGTCTGGCCTGGTGTACTATACCTCATTAAAGAAGAAAGAATGCCTGTTGGTTGCTAACCTTTACATTCTAGTTGTTAGGCCTTTATTCCATTTCCAATGAGCTCTTTAGTATTGGCTCCGTGGGGACAACTGTGGATATAAATCCAACGATGGATCCTCCGAACTGTGTAATACCCACTTCTTAATGTCTCTGCTTCAGTTTCATACAAGCCCTGATATAATTCTGGGAGTTTCGCAAATGTGCCAGCGTCTAGCTACGTGAACAAATTCAATCTATCTTGGACACTCACCTAGAGGCTATCGGAGAAGCTTGGGCTTTAGCTACCA